>NC_085128.1:18485000-18552276 GCF_030269925.1 Bombyx mori
TCTATTTAGTCATTTGTATACGTGTTCAGTGTTTGTTTGCCTGTGTTGATATATCCATATATATTTATTATATACTTTTATATCGGTGTGTGTATGTGTGTGTGCATGTGTTTATGTTTCATGTGTGTGCGTTCCACTGAGTGGATGGGTCATATGTATGCCGTGTTTGATCTTGCCAGGTAGTCCCACTTTTTGCGGATTGGACACTCGACACTGAAAGCGTTGTGATCCGTACTCCGCAACTTGGAGTGTAGACAATTGCAGCACTGAGGTTCGATTCCCGCGGCATAATCGGCGCATTTCTCGCGTAGGTGTGGGCCTCCACAGTGACTGCACTTGTCCACACTCTCGGTGCATAATTTGCGGCCATGTCCGAAAGCGAGGCACTTCGTGCACTGAATGAGCGGAGACTGGTCCTCTACCCTGACTCTTTGCAGGTCCAGATAGAGGGCGCCAGCCTCCGTCATCCTCTGCCATACCTTCGGCCGTACCTGGATGACAACGTGGGAGGTCTTAGGATTTCTGGTCCTCTTTTTATATTTGATTATCAGGTCCATCTCCTCTTGTGATAGGCCCATGAAGATATCGGTGTTTTGGGCGTAAAGGGCCTTTATCATTTCATCGTCGTCGTTATCTATAAATACGTCTTTAAGGACGACGAGTGGGTCCTTGTTCTTCATGGGCTTTACGATTAACCCCTCGCCGTGGCTTTCTATCCTCTCTCTCACCTTTTCCAGTTCAATTTCCGTGTCGCAGCCTAGTATGACTGCGCTATTCTTGGCCTTTCTTACTTTATTTACCTTGAGGCCAGTACCCCCAGCGTCAACCGCCTTCTTTACTCTCGCGAGTACCTCTTCCGCAGTCTCTTGATCGTCTTCAAAGGTTACCGCCATCGAATAAAGCGCCGGACGACGCCCGGGCTTAGCTGCTGCGGCGTTGGCATACGTTTTGGGGATCGTGCTACTCTCAGATATCAACCCTTTTGCAATATCGCTTATTTGCATTTTGGCTTCGGCAACATCTCCAGCGACAGTGCCAACCAGATCTTCGAGACGAGCTTGCGTCCGTCCCACGACCCCCTCGGTCGATTTGCCTATTGCAACCTTGGCCTCCTCAAATCTGTTGTAAACGTATTCCACGATGTTAGCGCCTCGATCGTCGTTTGTTGAGTTAAGCTCCGCTACTTCTTTCTTCAGGTTGGCTTCCGTTTGACTAATCCGCGTGGTTATTACGTTTTCCATCTCTGCCAGTTTTTCCAGCAGTTTTTGTTCTTTGTCAGAAAATAAAGCTGCTGTCTGTGTACTAGTTTCGGGCGCTGCTGCTTCCAGAGTCTTCATCCGCTTACTCAACTCAAAAAGCATGCGGATACATCTGTCCGATTGTACCTCCAGGAAGGACTTGATGTCCCGTCTCATCTGAGGGTACTGCTGAACCTTTGAGGGTATATCCTCAAATGTCTTCATTACTTCCAGGAGTAGTTTTTCGCTCGGTATCTCCGCGTAGTTCTGCTGCTGCCTTCTGTACAGGTCCATATTATCAAGCGACCTTCTTTTCGTTTCCGGTCTCTTGATAAAAGTCCTGGCAGCTTCCGATACTGCCGCAGGTGAAGTAGCGGGGCTGGGAGTAGTGGATTTTTTGACAGCGCCAGTTGTTGTTGGTGTACGAAACATTGTGTGTGTGTGTGTGTGTGTGTGTGTGTGTGTGTGTGTGTGTGTGTGTGTGTGTGTGTGTGTGTGTGTGTGTGTGTGTGTGTGTGTGTGTGTGTGTGAGAGAGAGAGAGAGAGAGAGAGAGTGCGATGTAGTGCGAGTAACGGGGAAAGTTGTCAAGTATATAGAATGTCTGTCTGGCCCTGTATAGGGGGGTCAGTGTCAAAGTGTAAATACAGTACAACTAAGATTAATATAAGAAATAATAAAAGAAAATATTTTTAGTCAAGGTCTAGGTAGATTTCTAAATCTACCTAAGTCTATATTACAATTTTGTATTGTACCTTACCCGTTTTAAATCGTAACGTAAATCGTAGTCTATTCAATAACAACAACACTGCCAGATGTATCGGGTAAAATTGTTTATTAAATTTTTGAGTTTAGGTCTATTTTTCTACTAAAAACGGAGCTTTTCAAAAAATTTAAAAACGTGGAGGGTGGTTTTTAACCATGCTCTATCCACTCCTTACAAAAAAAAACTCGGATTTCTTGTTATTTAAAAAGTAGATTTTCAGATCGCGATCTCCGCGACAGCTTCAATTTGCGGCTGAACTCTGATGCAAACAAAGATGCTAACGAAGATCGCGATTCGAAAAATTGTCCAAATTTCACAATTTAAAAAGTAATATGTTCCTTATTACCTAAACTATACTATTCTTATATTGTAATCTGCGCGCCGTGGTTTTTTCACCCTCTTCAATGGGGTTTGCTTTAGTGTCACTTTCCAGCCCAACCGCAAAAAGCCTTGTTTATATAAAATAACTAGATTAATTAGAAAAATAAATTTAGACTCTCTTCAGAGGTCTGTTTTTGAACACTTTTAACAAAATTAGGTTTTAAAATATTATCGATAGGGGGTTGTAACTCCATATATATTAAGCTAATTATTTAGTACACTATTCCAAATTAATTTTTTAATAAACTACACAGCCAAAAAATCTAAAATTTGAGGAATTTGAGTTTAAAGGGTCTACTTTATAGTACCAAAATAAAAAAGGGGGGCTGTCGATTTACTTTAGCTGGAAAATGACACCAAAGATTTTCAAAATTTTTCCGACCTTTAATGCGTCACTGTTTTGTCCCGGGTTGTCACACATCGATGATCCAGGTGTCAAAAGACTCGCCTTGCTAAGACGCTTCTATTGGTGTGCCACACGCCTGTCCAGATGTTCTGGGAGTCGATCTCGGTAGCACGTGGTTTTCAGAAATTCGGGATTACACGGGCTGTTTTCGGTGGAATTTTTCCGGTGGGAAAAATCCCGAATAGAATCCAGAAGGTAGGGCTCGACGAGACGATTATTTAGACCCCAAAAAAGTGGGGGGTCGTCGATCTGGTTTTGTCAGCGTATCACAAAAACATACAAAAAATTTAGTTTTTGAACCACAACTTTCTCTCACTTTCACTTATTTCCGAACGGTTTTCACGGTTTTGTTCCTCTCACTGAGACGCGTATTTTGATACTACACACTTGTATCTTCGCGCGAAAAAACCATTTTTCGTAATTTTAAGTTGCGGAGCGTCGAAAAAAAACGTGGCGCTCGCGGTCGTGGCTGCCAGCATACCTGGTTAGGTTAGGTTAGGTTAGGTTAGGTTAGGTTAGGTTAGGTTAGGTTAGGTTAGGTTAGGTTAGGTTAGGTTAGGTTAGGTTAGGTTAGGTTAGGTTAGGTTAGGTTAGGTTAGGTTAGGTTAGGTTAGGTTAGGTTAGGTTAGGTTAGGTTAGGTTAGGTTAGGTTAGGTTAGGTTAGGTTAGGTTAGGTTAGGTTAGGTTAGGTTAGGTTAGGTTAGGTTAGGTTAGGTTAGGTTAGGTTAGGTTAGGTTAGGTTAGGTTAGGTTAGGTTAGGTTAGGTTAGGTTAGGTTAGGTTAGGTTAGGTTAGGTTAGGTTAGGTTAGGTTAGGTTAGGTTAGGTTAGGTTAGGTTAGGTTAGGTTAGGTTAGGTTAGGTTAGGTTAGGTTAGGTTAGGTTAGGTTAGGTTAGGTTAGGTTAGGTTAGGTTAGGTTAGGTTAGGTTAGGTTAGGTTAGGTTAGGTTAGGTTAGGTTAGGTTAGGTTAGGTTAGGTTAGGTTAGGTTAGGTTAGGTTAGGTTAGGTTAGGTTAGGTTAGGTTAGGTTAGGTTAGGTTAGGTTAGGTTAGGTTAGGTTAGGTTAGGTTAGGTTAGGTTAGGTTAGGTTAGGTTAGGTTAGGTTAGGTTAGGTTAGGTTAGGTTAGGTTAGGTTAGGTTAGGTTAGGTTAGGTTAGGTTAGGTTAGGTTAGGTTAGGTTAGGTTAGGTTAGGTTAGGTTAGGTTAGGTTAGGTTAGGTTAGGTTAGGTTAGGTTAGGTTAGGTTAGGTTAGGTTAGGTTAGGTTAGGTTAGGTTAGGTTAGGTTAGGTTAGGTTAGGTTAGGTTAGGTTAGGTTAGGTTAGGTTAGGTTAGGTTAGGTTAGGTTAGGTTAGGTTAGGTTAGGTTAGGTTAGGTTAGGTTAGGTTAGGTTAGGTTAGGTTAGGTTAGGTTAGGTTAGGTTAGGTTAGGTTAGGTTAGGTTAGGTTAGGTTAGGTTAGGTTAGGTTAGGTTAGGTTAGGTTAGGTTAGGTTAGGTTAGGTTAGGTTAGGTTAGGTTAGGTTAGGTTAGGTTAGGTTAGGTTAGGTTAGGTTAGGTTAGGTTAGGTTAGGTTAGGTTAGGTTAGGTTAGGTTAGGTTAGGTTAGGTTAGGTTAGGTTAGGTTAGGTTAGGTTAGGTTAGGTTAGGTTAGGTTAGGTTAGGTTAGGTTAGGTTAGGTTAGGTTAGGTTAGGTTAGGTTAGGTTAGGTTAGGTTAGGTTAGGTTAGGTTAGGTTAGGTTAGGTTAGGTTAGGTTAGGTTAGGTTAGGTTAGGTTAGGTTAGGTTAGGTTAGGTTAGGTTAGGTTAGGTTAGGTTAGGTTAGGTTAGGTTAGGTTAGGTTAGGTTAGGTTAGGTTAGGTTAGGTTAGGTTAGGTTAGGTTAGGTTAGGTTAGGTTAGGTTAGGTTAGGTTAGGTTAGGTTAGGTTAGGTTAGGTTAGGTTAGGTTAGGTTAGGTTAGGTTAGGTTAGGTTAGGTTAGGTTAGGTTAGGTTAGGTTAGGTTAGGTTAGGTTAGGTTAGGTTAGGTTAGGTTAGGTTAGGTTAGGTTAGGTTAGGTTAGGTTAGGTTAGGTTAGGTTAGGTTAGGTTAGGTTAGGTTAGGTTAGGTTAGGTTAGGTTAGGTTAGGTTAGGTTAGGTTAGGTTAGGTTAGGTTAGGTTAGGTTAGGTTAGGTTAGGTTAGGTTAGGTTAGGTTAGGTTAGGTTAGGTTAGGTTAGGTTAGGTTAGGTTAGGTTAGGTTAGGTTAGGTTAGGTTAGGTTAGGTTAGGTTAGGTTAGGTTAGGTTAGGTTAGGTTAGGTTAGGTTAGGTTAGGTTAGGTTAGGTTAGGTTAGGTTAGGTTAGGTTAGGTTAGGTTAGGTTAGGTTAGGTTAGGTTAGGTTAGGTTAGGTTAGGTTAGGTTAGGTTAGGTTAGGTTAGGTTAGGTTAGGTTAGGTTAGGTTAGGTTAGGTTAGGTTAGGTTAGGTTAGGTTAGGTTAGGTTAGGTTAGGTTAGGTTAGGTTAGGTTAGGTTAGGTTAGGTTAGGTTAGGTTAGGTTAGGTTAGGTTAGGTTAGGTTAGGTTAGGTTAGGTTAGGTTAGGTTAGGTTAGGTTAGGTTAGGTTAGGTTAGGTTAGGTTAGGTTAGGTTAGGTTAGGTTAGGTTAGGTTAGGTTAGGTTAGGTTAGGTTAGGTTAGGTTAGGTTAGGTTAGGTTAGGTTAGGTTAGGTTAGGTTAGGTTAGGTTAGGTTAGGTTAGGTTAGGTTAGGTTAGGTTAGGTTAGGTTAGGTTAGGTTAGGTTAGGTTAGGTTAGGTTAGGTTAGGTTAGGTTAGGTTAGGTTAGGTTAGGTTAGGTTAGGTTAGGTTAGGTTAGGTTAGGTTAGGTTAGGTTAGGTTAGGTTAGGTTAGGTTAGGTTAGGTTAGGTTAGGTTAGGTTAGGTTAGGTTAGGTTAGGTTAGGTTAGGTTAGGTTAGGTTAGGTTAGGTTAGGTTAGGTTAGGTTAGGTTAGGTTAGGTTAGGTTAGGTTAGGTTAGGTTAGGTTAGGTTAGGTTAGGTTAGGTTAGGTTAGGTTAGGTTAGGTTAGGTTAGGTTAGGTTAGGTTAGGTTAGGTTAGGTTAGGTTAGGTTAGGTTAGGTTAGGTTAGGTTAGGTTAGGTTAGGTTAGGTTAGGTTAGGTTAGGTTAGGTTAGGTTAGGTTAGGTTAGGTTAGGTTAGGTTAGGTTAGGTTAGGTTAGGTTAGGTTAGGTTAGGTTAGGTTAGGTTAGGTTAGGTTAGGTTAGGTTAGGTTAGGTTAGGTTAGGTTAGGTTAGGTTAGGTTAGGTTAGGTTAGGTTAGGTTAGGTTAGGTTAGGTTAGGTTAGGTTAGGTTAGGTTAGGTTAGGTTAGGTTAGGTTAGGTTAGGTTAGGTTAGGTTAGGTTAGGTTAGGTTAGGTTAGGTTAGGTTAGGTTAGGTTAGGTTAGGTTAGGTTAGGTTAGGTTAGGTTAGGTTAGGTTAGGTTAGGTTAGGTTAGGTTAGGTTAGGTTAGGTTAGGTTAGGTTAGGTTAGGTTAGGTTAGGTTAGGTTAGGTTAGGTTAGGTTAGGTTAGGTTAGGTTAGGTTAGGTTAGGTTAGGTTAGGTTAGGTTAGGTTAGGTTAGGTTAGGTTAGGTTAGGTTAGGTTAGGTTAGGTTAGGTTAGGTTAGGTTAGGTTAGGTTAGGTTAGGTTAGGTTAGGTTAGGTTAGGTTAGGTTAGGTTAGGTTAGGTTAGGTTAGGTTAGGTTAGGTTAGGTTAGGTTAGGTTAGGTTAGGTTAGGTTAGGTTAGGTTAGGTTAGGTTAGGTTAGGTTAGGTTAGGTTAGGTTAGGTTAGGTTAGGTTAGGTTAGGTTAGGTTAGGTTAGGTTAGGTTAGGTTAGGTTAGGTTAGGTTAGGTTAGGTTAGGTTAGGTTAGGTTAGGTTAGGTTAGGTTAGGTTAGGTTAGGTTAGGTTAGGTTAGGTTAGGTTAGGTTAGGTTAGGTTAGGTTAGGTTAGGTTAGGTTAGGTTAGGTTAGGTTAGGTTAGGTTAGGTTAGGTTAGGTTAGGTTAGGTTAGGTTAGGTTAGGTTAGGTTAGGTTAGGTTAGGTTAGGTTAGGTTAGGTTAGGTTAGGTTAGGTTAGGTTAGGTTAGGTTAGGTTAGGTTAGGTTAGGTTAGGTTAGGTTAGGTTAGGTTAGGTTAGGTTAGGTTAGGTTAGGTTAGGTTAGGTTAGGTTAGGTTAGGTTAGGTTAGGTTAGGTTAGGTTAGGTTAGGTTAGGTTAGGTTAGGTTAGGTTAGGTTAGGTTAGGTTAGGTTAGGTTAGGTTAGGTTAGGTTAGGTTAGGTTAGGTTAGGTTAGGTTAGGTTAGGTTAGGTTAGGTTAGGTTAGGTTAGGTTAGGTTAGGTTAGGTTAGGTTAGGTTAGGTTAGGTTAGGTTAGGTTAGGTTAGGTTAGGTTAGGTTAGGTTAGGTTAGGTTAGGTTAGGTTAGGTTAGGTTAGGTTAGGTTAGGTTAGGTTAGGTTAGGTTAGGTTAGGTTAGGTTAGGTTAGGTTAGGTTAGGTTAGGTTAGGTTAGGTTAGGTTAGGTTAGGTTAGGTTAGGTTAGGTTAGGTTAGGTTAGGTTAGGTTAGGTTAGGTTAGGTTAGGTTAGGTTAGGTTAGGTTAGGTTAGGTTAGGTTAGGTTAGGTTAGGTTAGGTTAGGTTAGGTTAGGTTAGGTTAGGTTAGGTTAGGTTAGGTTAGGTTAGGTTAGGTTAGGTTAGGTTAGGTTAGGTTAGGTTAGGTTAGGTTAGGTTAGGTTAGGTTAGGTTAGGTTAGGTTAGGTTAGGTTAGGTTAGGTTAGGTTAGGTTAGGTTAGGTTAGGTTAGGTTAGGTTAGGTTAGGTTAGGTTAGGTTAGGTTAGGTTAGGTTAGGTTAGGTTAGGTTAGGTTAGGTTAGGTTAGGTTAGGTTAGGTTAGGTTAGGTTAGGTTAGGTTAGGTTAGGTTAGGTTAGGTTAGGTTAGGTTAGGTTAGGTTAGGTTAGGTTAGGTTAGGTTAGGTTAGGTTAGGTTAGGTTAGGTTAGGTTAGGTTAGGTTAGGTTAGGTTAGGTTAGGTTAGGTTAGGTTAGGTTAGGTTAGGTTAGGTTAGGTTAGGTTAGGTTAGGTTAGGTTAGGTTAGGTTAGGTTAGGTTAGGTTAGGTTAGGTTAGGTTAGGTTAGGTTAGGTTAGGTTAGGTTAGGTTAGGTTAGGTTAGGTTAGGTTAGGTTAGGTTAGGTTAGGTTAGGTTAGGTTAGGTTAGGTTAGGTTAGGTTAGGTTAGGTTAGGTTAGGTTAGGTTAGGTTAGGTTAGGTTAGGTTAGGTTAGGTTAGGTTAGGTTAGGTTAGGTTAGGTTAGGTTAGGTTAGGTTAGGTTAGGTTAGGTTAGGTTAGGTTAGGTTAGGTTAGGTTAGGTTAGGTTAGGTTAGGTTAGGTTAGGTTAGGTTAGGTTAGGTTAGGTTAGGTTAGGTTAGGTTAGGTTAGGTTAGGTTAGGTTAGGTTAGGTTAGGTTAGGTTAGGTTAGGTTAGGTTAGGTTAGGTTAGGTTAGGTTAGGTTAGGTTAGGTTAGGTTAGGTTAGGTTAGGTTAGGTTAGGTTAGGTTAGGTTAGGTTAGGTTAGGTTAGGTTAGGTTAGGTTAGGTTAGGTTAGGTTAGGTTAGGTTAGGTTAGGTTAGGTTAGGTTAGGTTAGGTTAGGTTAGGTTAGGTTAGGTTAGGTTAGGTTAGGTTAGGTTAGGTTAGGTTAGGTTAGGTTAGGTTAGGTTAGGTTAGGTTAGGTTAGGTTAGGTTAGGTTAGGTTAGGTTAGGTTAGGTTAGGTTAGGTTAGGTTAGGTTAGGTTAGGTTAGGTTAGGTTAGGTTAGGTTAGGTTAGGTTAGGTTAGGTTAGGTTAGGTTAGGTTAGGTTAGGTTAGGTTAGGTTAGGTTAGGTTAGGTTAGGTTAGGTTAGGTTAGGTTAGGTTAGGTTAGGTTAGGTTAGGTTAGGTTAGGTTAGGTTAGGTTAGGTTAGGTTAGGTTAGGTTAGGTTAGGTTAGGTTAGGTTAGGTTAGGTTAGGTTAGGTTAGGTTAGGTTAGGTTAGGTTAGGTTAGGTTAGGTTAGGTTAGGTTAGGTTAGGTTAGGTTAGGTTAGGTTAGGTTAGGTTAGGTTAGGTTAGGTTAGGTTAGGTTAGGTTAGGTTAGGTTAGGTTAGGTTAGGTTAGGTTAGGTTAGGTTAGGTTAGGTTAGGTTAGGTTAGGTTAGGTTAGGTTAGGTTAGGTTAGGTTAGGTTAGGTTAGGTTAGGTTAGGTTAGGTTAGGTTAGGTTAGGTTAGGTTAGGTTAGGTTAGGTTAGGTTAGGTTAGGTTAGGTTAGGTTAGGTTAGGTTAGGTTAGGTTAGGTTAGGTTAGGTTAGGTTAGGTTAGGTTAGGTTAGGTTAGGTTAGGTTAGGTTAGGTTAGGTTAGGTTAGGTTAGGTTAGGTTAGGTTAGGTTAGGTTAGGTTAGGTTAGGTTAGGTTAGGTTAGGTTAGGTTAGGTTAGGTTAGGTTAGGTTAGGTTAGGTTAGGTTAGGTTAGGTTAGGTTAGGTTAGGTTAGGTTAGGTTAGGTTAGGTTAGGTTAGGTTAGGTTAGGTTAGGTTAGGTTAGGTTAGGTTAGGTTAGGTTAGGTTAGGTTAGGTTAGGTTAGGTTAGGTTAGGTTAGGTTAGGTTAGGTTAGGTTAGGTTAGGTTAGGTTAGGTTAGGTTAGGTTAGGTTAGGTTAGGTTAGGTTAGGTTAGGTTAGGTTAGGTTAGGTTAGGTTAGGTTAGGTTAGGTTAGGTTAGGTTAGGTTAGGTTAGGTTAGGTTAGGTTAGGTTAGGTTAGGTTAGGTTAGGTTAGGTTAGGTTAGGTTAGGTTAGGTTAGGTTAGGTTAGGTTAGGTTAGGTTAGGTTAGGTTAGGTTAGGTTAGGTTAGGTTAGGTTAGGTTAGGTTAGGTTAGGTTAGGTTAGGTTAGGTTAGGTTAGGTTAGGTTAGGTTAGGTTAGGTTAGGTTAGGTTAGGTTAGGTTAGGTTAGGTTAGGTTAGGTTAGGTTAGGTTAGGTTAGGTTAGGTTAGGTTAGGTTAGGTTAGGTTAGGTTAGGTTAGGTTAGGTTAGGTTAGGTTAGGTTAGGTTAGGTTAGGTTAGGTTAGGTTAGGTTAGGTTAGGTTAGGTTAGGTTAGGTTAGGTTAGGTTAGGTTAGGTTAGGTTAGGTTAGGTTAGGTTAGGTTAGGTTAGGTTAGGTTAGGTTAGGTTAGGTTAGGTTAGGTTAGGTTAGGTTAGGTTAGGTTAGGTTAGGTTAGGTTAGGTTAGGTTAGGTTAGGTTAGGTTAGGTTAGGTTAGGTTAGGTTAGGTTAGGTTAGGTTAGGTTAGGTTAGGTTAGGTTAGGTTAGGTTAGGTTAGGTTAGGTTAGGTTAGGTTAGGTTAGGTTAGGTTAGGTTAGGTTAGGTTAGGTTAGGTTAGGTTAGGTTAGGTTAGGTTAGGTTAGGTTAGGTTAGGTTAGGTTAGGTTAGGTTAGGTTAGGTTAGGTTAGGTTAGGTTAGGTTAGGTTAGGTTAGGTTAGGTTAGGTTAGGTTAGGTTAGGTTAGGTTAGGTTAGGTTAGGTTAGGTTAGGTTAGGTTAGGTTAGGTTAGGTTAGGTTAGGTTAGGTTAGGTTAGGTTAGGTTAGGTTAGGTTAGGTTAGGTTAGGTTAGGTTAGGTTAGGTTAGGTTAGGTTAGGTTAGGTTAGGTTAGGTTAGGTTAGGTTAGGTTAGGTTAGGTTAGGTTAGGTTAGGTTAGGTTAGGTTAGGTTAGGTTAGGTTAGGTTAGGTTAGGTTAGGTTAGGTTAGGTTAGGTTAGGTTAGGTTAGGTTAGGTTAGGTTAGGTTAGGTTAGGTTAGGTTAGGTTAGGTTAGGTTAGGTTAGGTTAGGTTAGGTTAGGTTAGGTTAGGTTAGGTTAGGTTAGGTTAGGTTAGGTTAGGTTAGGTTAGGTTAGGTTAGGTTAGGTTAGGTTAGGTTAGGTTAGGTTAGGTTAGGTTAGGTTAGGTTAGGTTAGGTTAGGTTAGGTTAGGTTAGGTTAGGTTAGGTTAGGTTAGGTTAGGTTAGGTTAGGTTAGGTTAGGTTAGGTTAGGTTAGGTTAGGTTAGGTTAGGTTAGGTTAGGTTAGGTTAGGTTAGGTTAGGTTAGGTTAGGTTAGGTTAGGTTAGGTTAGGTTAGGTTAGGTTAGGTTAGGTTAGGTTAGGTTAGGTTAGGTTAGGTTAGGTTAGGTTAGGTTAGGTTAGGTTAGGTTAGGTTAGGTTAGGTTAGGTTAGGTTAGGTTAGGTTAGGTTAGGTTAGGTTAGGTTAGGTTAGGTTAGGTTAGGTTAGGTTAGGTTAGGTTAGGTTAGGTTAGGTTAGGTTAGGTTAGGTTAGGTTAGGTTAGGTTAGGTTAGGTTAGGTTAGGTTAGGTTAGGTTAGGTTAGGTTAGGTTAGGTTAGGTTAGGTTAGGTTAGGTTAGGTTAGGTTAGGTTAGGTTAGGTTAGGTTAGGTTAGGTTAGGTTAGGTTAGGTTAGGTTAGGTTAGGTTAGGTTAGGTTAGGTTAGGTTAGGTTAGGTTAGGTTAGGTTAGGTTAGGTTAGGTTAGGTTAGGTTAGGTTAGGTTAGGTTAGGTTAGGTTAGGTTAGGTTAGGTTAGGTTAGGTTAGGTTAGGTTAGGTTAGGTTAGGTTAGGTTAGGTTAGGTTAGGTTAGGTTAGGTTAGGTTAGGTTAGGTTAGGTTAGGTTAGGTTAGGTTAGGTTAGGTTAGGTTAGGTTAGGTTAGGTTAGGTTAGGTTAGGTTAGGTTAGGTTAGGTTAGGTTAGGTTAGGTTAGGTTAGGTTAGGTTAGGTTAGGTTAGGTTAGGTTAGGTTAGGTTAGGTTAGGTTAGGTTAGGTTAGGTTAGGTTAGGTTAGGTTAGGTTAGGTTAGGTTAGGTTAGGTTAGGTTAGGTTAGGTTAGGTTAGGTTAGGTTAGGTTAGGTTAGGTTAGGTTAGGTTAGGTTAGGTTAGGTTAGGTTAGGTTAGGTTAGGTTAGGTTAGGTTAGGTTAGGTTAGGTTAGGTTAGGTTAGGTTAGGTTAGGTTAGGTTAGGTTAGGTTAGGTTAGGTTAGGTTAGGTTAGGTTAGGTTAGGTTAGGTTAGGTTAGGTTAGGTTAGGTTAGGTTAGGTTAGGTTAGGTTAGGTTAGGTTAGGTTAGGTTAGGTTAGGTTAGGTTAGGTTAGGTTAGGTTAGGTTAGGTTAGGTTAGGTTAGGTTAGGTTAGGTTAGGTTAGGTTAGGTTAGGTTAGGTTAGGTTAGGTTAGGTTAGGTTAGGTTAGGTTAGGTTAGGTTAGGTTAGGTTAGGTTAGGTTAGGTTAGGTTAGGTTAGGTTAGGTTAGGTTAGGTTAGGTTAGGTTAGGTTAGGTTAGGTTAGGTTAGGTTAGGTTAGGTTAGGTTAGGTTAGGTTAGGTTAGGTTAGGTTAGGTTAGGTTAGGTTAGGTTAGGTTAGGTTAGGTTAGGTTAGGTTAGGTTAGGTTAGGTTAGGTTAGGTTAGGTTAGGTTAGGTTAGGTTAGGTTAGGTTAGGTTAGGTTAGGTTAGGTTAGGTTAGGTTAGGTTAGGTTAGGTTAGGTTAGGTTAGGTTAGGTTAGGTTAGGTTAGGTTAGGTTAGGTTAGGTTAGGTTAGGTTAGGTTAGGTTAGGTTAGGTTAGGTTAGGTTAGGTTAGGTTAGGTTAGGTTAGGTTAGGTTAGGTTAGGTTAGGTTAGGTTAGGTTAGGTTAGGTTAGGTTAGGTTAGGTTAGGTTAGGTTAGGTTAGGTTAGGTTAGGTTAGGTTAGGTTAGGTTAGGTTAGGTTAGGTTAGGTTAGGTTAGGTTAGGTTAGGTTAGGTTAGGTTAGGTTAGGTTAGGTTAGGTTAGGTTAGGTTAGGTTAGGTTAGGTTAGGTTAGGTTAGGTTAGGTTAGGTTAGGTTAGGTTAGGTTAGGTTAGGTTAGGTTAGGTTAGGTTAGGTTAGGTTAGGTTAGGTTAGGTTAGGTTAGGTTAGGTTAGGTTAGGTTAGGTTAGGTTAGGTTAGGTTAGGTTAGGTTAGGTTAGGTTAGGTTAGGTTAGGTTAGGTTAGGTTAGGTTAGGTTAGGTTAGGTTAGGTTAGGTTAGGTTAGGTTAGGTTAGGTTAGGTTAGGTTAGGTTAGGTTAGGTTAGGTTAGGTTAGGTTAGGTTAGGTTAGGTTAGGTTAGGTTAGGTTAGGTTAGGTTAGGTTAGGTTAGGTTAGGTTAGGTTAGGTTAGGTTAGGTTAGGTTAGGTTAGGTTAGGTTAGGTTAGGTTAGGTTAGGTTAGGTTAGGTTAGGTTAGGTTAGGTTAGGTTAGGTTAGGTTAGGTTAGGTTAGGTTAGGTTAGGTTAGGTTAGGTTAGGTTAGGTTAGGTTAGGTTAGGTTAGGTTAGGTTAGGTTAGGTTAGGTTAGGTTAGGTTAGGTTAGGTTAGGTTAGGTTAGGTTAGGTTAGGTTAGGTTAGGTTAGGTTAGGTTAGGTTAGGTTAGGTTAGGTTAGGTTAGGTTAGGTTAGGTTAGGTTAGGTTAGGTTAGGTTAGGTTAGGTTAGGTTAGGTTAGGTTAGGTTAGGTTAGGTTAGGTTAGGTTAGGTTAGGTTAGGTTAGGTTAGGTTAGGTTAGGTTAGGTTAGGTTAGGTTAGGTTAGGTTAGGTTAGGTTAGGTTAGGTTAGGTTAGGTTAGGTTAGGTTAGGTTAGGTTAGGTTAGGTTAGGTTAGGTTAGGTTAGGTTAGGTTAGGTTAGGTTAGGTTAGGTTAGGTTAGGTTAGGTTAGGTTAGGTTAGGTTAGGTTAGGTTAGGTTAGGTTAGGTTAGGTTAGGTTAGGTTAGGTTAGGTTAGGTTAGGTTAGGTTAGGTTAGGTTAGGTTAGGTTAGGTTAGGTTAGGTTAGGTTAGGTTAGGTTAGGTTAGGTTAGGTTAGGTTAGGTTAGGTTAGGTTAGGTTAGGTTAGGTTAGGTTAGGTTAGGTTAGGTTAGGTTAGGTTAGGTTAGGTTAGGTTAGGTTAGGTTAGGTTAGGTTAGGTTAGGTTAGGTTAGGTTAGGTTAGGTTAGGTTAGGTTAGGTTAGGTTAGGTTAGGTTAGGTTAGGTTAGGTTAGGTTAGGTTAGGTTAGGTTAGGTTAGGTTAGGTTAGGTTAGGTTAGGTTAGGTTAGGTTAGGTTAGGTTAGGTTAGGTTAGGTTAGGTTAGGTTAGGTTAGGTTAGGTTAGGTTAGGTTAGGTTAGGTTAGGTTAGGTTAGGTTAGGTTAGGTTAGGTTAGGTTAGGTTAGGTTAGGTTAGGTTAGGTTAGGTTAGGTTAGGTTAGGTTAGGTTAGGTTAGGTTAGGTTAGGTTAGGTTAGGTTAGGTTAGGTTAGGTTAGGTTAGGTTAGGTTAGGTTAGGTTAGGTTAGGTTAGGTTAGGTTAGGTTAGGTTAGGTTAGGTTAGGTTAGGTTAGGTTAGGTTAGGTTAGGTTAGGTTAGGTTAGGTTAGGTTAGGTTAGGTTAGGTTAGGTTAGGTTAGGTTAGGTTAGGTTAGGTTAGGTTAGGTTAGGTTAGGTTAGGTTAGGTTAGGTTAGGTTAGGTTAGGTTAGGTTAGGTTAGGTTAGGTTAGGTTAGGTTAGGTTAGGTTAGGTTAGGTTAGGTTAGGTTAGGTTAGGTTAGGTTAGGTTAGGTTAGGTTAGGTTAGGTTAGGTTAGGTTAGGTTAGGTTAGGTTAGGTTAGGTTAGGTTAGGTTAGGTTAGGTTAGGTTAGGTTAGGTTAGGTTAGGTTAGGTTAGGTTAGGTTAGGTTAGGTTAGGTTAGGTTAGGTTAGGTTAGGTTAGGTTAGGTTAGGTTAGGTTAGGTTAGGTTAGGTTAGGTTAGGTTAGGTTAGGTTAGGTTAGGTTAGGTTAGGTTAGGTTAGGTTAGGTTAGGTTAGGTTAGGTTAGGTTAGGTTAGGTTAGGTTAGGTTAGGTTAGGTTAGGTTAGGTTAGGTTAGGTTAGGTTAGGTTAGGTTAGGTTAGGTTAGGTTAGGTTAGGTTAGGTTAGGTTAGGTTAGGTTAGGTTAGGTTAGGTTAGGTTAGGTTAGGTTAGGTTAGGTTAGGTTAGGTTAGGTTAGGTTAGGTTAGGTTAGGTTAGGTTAGGTTAGGTTAGGTTAGGTTAGGTTAGGTTAGGTTAGGTTAGGTTAGGTTAGGTTAGGTTAGGTTAGGTTAGGTTAGGTTAGGTTAGGTTAGGTTAGGTTAGGTTAGGTTAGGTTAGGTTAGGTTAGGTTAGGTTAGGTTAGGTTAGGTTAGGTTAGGTTAGGTTAGGTTAGGTTAGGTTAGGTTAGGTTAGGTTAGGTTAGGTTAGGTTAGGTTAGGTTAGGTTAGGTTAGGTTAGGTTAGGTTAGGTTAGGTTAGGTTAGGTTAGGTTAGGTTAGGTTAGGTTAGGTTAGGTTAGGTTAGGTTAGGTTAGGTTAGGTTAGGTTAGGTTAGGTTAGGTTAGGTTAGGTTAGGTTAGGTTAGGTTAGGTTAGGTTAGGTTAGGTTAGGTTAGGTTAGGTTAGGTTAGGTTAGGTTAGGTTAGGTTAGGTTAGGTTAGGTTAGGTTAGGTTAGGTTAGGTTAGGTTAGGTTAGGTTAGGTTAGGTTAGGTTAGGTTAGGTTAGGTTAGGTTAGGTTAGGTTAGGTTAGGGAGATATTGGTTAGGTTAGGTTAGGTTAGGTTAGGTTAGGTTAGGTTAGGTTAGGTTAGGTTAGGTTAGGTTAGGTTAGGTTAGGTTAGGTTAGGTTAGGTTAGGTTAGGTTAGGTTAGGTTAGGTTAGGTTAGGTTAGGTTAGGTTAGGTTAGGTTAGGTTAGGTTAGGTTAGGTTAGGTTAGGTTAGGTTAGGTTAGGTTAGGTTAGGTTAGGTTAGGTTAGGTTAGGTTAGGTTAGGTTAGGTTAGGTTAGGTTAGGTTAGGTTAGGTTAGGTTAGGTTAGGTTAGGTTAGGTTAGGTTAGGTTAGGTTAGGTTAGGTTAGGTTAGGTTAGGTTAGGTTAGGTTAGGTTAGGTTAGGTTAGGTTAGGTTAGGTTAGGTTAGGTTAGGTTAGGTTAGGTTAGGTTAGGTTAGGTTAGGTTAGGTTAGGTTAGGTTAGGTTAGGTTAGGTTAGGTTAGGTTAGGTTAGGTTAGGTTAGGTTAGGTTAGGTTAGGTTAGGTTAGGTTAGGTTAGGTTAGGTTAGGTTAGGTTAGGTTAGGTTAGGTTAGGTTAGGTTAGGTTAGGTTAGGTTAGGTTAGGTTAGGTTAGGTTAGGTTAGGTTAGGTTAGGTTAGGTTAGGTTAGGTTAGGTTAGGTTAGGTTAGGTTAGGTTAG
This sequence comes from Bombyx mori, assembly GCF_030269925.1. NCBI lineage: Eukaryota > Metazoa > Arthropoda > Insecta > Lepidoptera > Bombycidae > Bombyx > Bombyx mori. The sequence goes on from NC_085128.1 coordinate 18,500,999, forward strand.
GTTAGGTTAGGTTAGGTTAGGTTAGGTTAGGTTAGGTTAGGTTAGGTTAGGTTAGGTTAGGTTAGGTTAGGTTAGGTTAGGTTAGGTTAGGTTAGGTTAGGTTAGGTTAGGTTAGGTTAGGTTAGGTTAGGTTAGGTTAGGTTAGGTTAGGTTAGGTTAGGTTAGGTTAGGTTAGGTTAGGTTAGGTTAGGTTAGGTTAGGTTAGGTTAGGTTAGGTTAGGTTAGGTTAGGTTAGGTTAGGTTAGGTTAGGTTAGGTTAGGTTAGGTTAGGTTAGGTTAGGTTAGGTTAGGTTAGGTTAGGTTAGGTTAGGTTAGGTTAGGTTAGGTTAGGTTAGGTTAGGTTAGGTTAGGTTAGGTTAGGTTAGGTTAGGTTAGGTTAGGTTAGGTTAGGTTAGGTTAGGTTAGGTTAGGTTAGGTTAGGTTAGGTTAGGTTAGGTTCCCGGGACCTGGGCGGGCCCCCCGGCGCGCACTCAGCGTGGCCGGGGGCTCCGTCTGTGGGGGAGTTTTGCTGGACTTCCACCGGGCGCGTCCGTAGGTGGCGGATAACGGGCTTCTGGGAGCAGTCACACTCCCAGGGGTATCGCTCCTTCTTTCTCGTCGTGTCACGGCGGAGGAGATTGAGCGACGCGGACCAAAACCAGCACGGGGGGTTCCGGGCTCTCCACGCCCTTCACTGGCTGAAGGGTGTTTCTTCTGGGGATGCCCGGGCCTCCTCGTTCCCATTTTACCCCTTCGTTTTTATCTTCCCCTTTATGTTATTTTGTTTTATTTTCTGTTTGTTTTGCCTTCTTTTGTTTTATTTGTCTTATTGGTTTTACTTTTTCTTTTTTCATCTTTTTGTTTTGGGGCCACGTCCGAACTATTTTCGGCGAGACCCATCGGAGGTGGCGGGCCGCTCTTGGTCTGCCTTCGTCGTTGAGAAAGCGAGCCGGCGTTGTTTGCGCTTCTTCCGGCCGCTGGTCGCCATGTCCCCGGCTGCACAGCTACAGGGGAACGCCCTCCAGAGGGGGGTACCGGTATACCGGCGTGGCTTCGTGGATTGGTGCTCACTCGAGCGTAGGGCGGTGGTCTGTCGTGCTGCTCGTTGCACTCGATGGACTGCCGGCCAACCCGTAATCCTCACCGTGTGGGGGACGGGGGCCGCTGCCGCGAGGTACGGGGCTGCGAGGACGTAAACCTCTATAAAAAATACCCCAATCTTAAGCTCTGGCGCCCGGCGATGGGATGCATGGCTGGTGGGAGACCAGTCGCGAGGGCGTCCCAGGGGACCGTACCCCTGGCTAATAAAAACAGGAAATAACATAATGAAAAAATGTCCAGTTATAAAGAAGAATTACCCCAGGAGGGTACCTCCCGCTCCGCGGGGGGAGAATCCCTCCGTGCGGCCGAGCGATCGGCCGCACGCTGCCCCTCGTCTTCTGGGGGGGGCAATAACTGTTCGAAGAGGTCCGTGAAGGACGGTGGTAGGGTGTCCGCGAAGGACGGAGAAAATAAAGAACGTAGAGGAGGGTCCGTGAAGGACAACGAAGCAGCAAACGTCTTGTCGGACGATAGCATGGCGACGGCCAGCTCGAGCCGTTCGTCGTTGACCGGAAGCCGAAGAAAGAGGCTGAAGGGCTCCAGCACGGAGTGCTCAGAGAGCAGCTCCGGTGAAGAGACGGCGTGCTCAGCCCGAAGAGCCGCCTCCAAGACCCCGTCAAAGAGGGGCAGAGGAAGACCGCCCACAACCGGGCAGTACGTTGGCCTCGCCGCCGCCAAGGAGGCGTATGTGAAGGCCCAACGAGAGGAGCTGGCGCTGCGCGCCGAGAGAGAGGTCACCGAGAGTGTCCGAAAGCTGCGAGTGAGGGAAGACGCCGTCGCGGGCAGCACGGGGGAACCAGCACTCGACCCCGAACGTCGACTAGACGAGTCCGCGAAGCTGGCCGTAGCAATCGCGGCCAAGTCTGGGAACCTGAAGGGCACATACGTACGTGCCCTGAAGGAGATGGCTGCCGCCATTCGGGAGGCCAAGGAAGATATGGCAGCAAGGACTACCGACGGTGAGACGAAGAGGCTGCAGGAGCTCTGCAGGAGGCAGGAGGCCGAAATCCTGCACCTCAAGAATGCGATCGCCGACATGAGGTCGGAGATGGCGCGCCTGGCCCAGGCCGTGGGATCGCCGGCAGCCGTCCCCGCCCCCGTACCCGCCCCCGCCCCGATCCAACGGAGCGACGACGAGGAGGAGCGGCGCCTCCAGCGCATCATGCGTGCGGTCGGCACCATGCTGGATGCGCGCCTCTCTGGGCTGGAAGCGCGACTGCCTCCAGAGCCCAGGATGAGACCACCCCTGGCCGCAGACCACAGGAGAAGCCGCGGTCAAGAAAAGACGCCGACACCACCAACGGCAGCAGAATCAATGCCGACGCCCGGACCAACAGCTGCAGTCGCGACGGCGGCACCCAACGGTGGTGGCCCGCAGAAAAAGAAGGCGCCGAAAAGCAGGCAGCAGCCGGCTCAACCAGAACCACGGACATTCCCCCCCGCCCCAGCTGCTCTGACGGAAGCCTGGACGACGGTAGCCCGAAGAGGCGCCAAGCCGAGGACGGCGACGGCGACCGGCACCGTGCCCGCTCCACCGCCCCTGAAGGAAAAGAAGAAGAGACTCCGGCCACCCCGCTCGCAGGCAGTTATTGTCAAGCTGCAGCCGGAGGCCGTCGAGCGCGGAGTCACCTATCGGGCAGTCCTCGCCGAGGCCAGGGCTAAAATCGATACGGCAGAGCTGGGGATCCCTATCCAGCGGATACGCTCGGCGGTGACGAGAGCAAAGGTATTGGTCGTAGACGGCGCCGACCAGAACGAAAAAGCTGATTTGCTGGCGGAGAAATTACGGGAGGTTTTGCCCTCGGACAGCATTGTCGTCTCGAGGCCGACAATAACGGCCGCTGTCAGACTGAGCGGCCTCGACGAATCCATATCCCGGGAGGAGCTTGTTGCCGAGGTCGCCAGGATTGGAGAGTGCCCCCCCGACATTGTGAAGGTTGGGGAAATAAAAATGGGCCCCGGAGGCACTGGCCAGGTCTTGGTCAGATGCCCCATAGCGGGTGTCAAAAAAATATTGGCCGTCAACAAGCTGCGGATCGGGTGGAGCGTCCTTCGCGCGCAACTCCTCGAGGCGAGGCGCCTGCAGTGCTACCGCTGCCACGCACTGGGCCACGTGAGTGCCCGTTGCCCATCGTCGGTGGACCGCAGTGGTGAGTGCTACCGCTGCGGCCAGACCGGCCACAAGTCCGCGGGCTGCGCGCTCACCCCGCATTGTACAATCTGCGCCGGCGCCGGTAGGCCTGCAGCGCACGTCTCCGGGGGCAAGGCTTGCGCCAAGCCCCCGAAACAAAGGCAACAGAGGAGCAGCGCCGCCGAAGAGAAACGGCGGAGTCAGCCCGGTACGGCTACGGTGACACCAATGGACGACGAACAATGACCAGCAGCCCGTATCATATTTTACAGGGCAACCTCAATCGCTCCGCCAGAGCTCAGGACCTGCTGATCCAGAGCATGGCGGAGCGGTTGACCCATCTCGCGGTCGTCGCCGAGCCCTATCGGGTCCCTTCGGTTCCCGACTGGGCGGGAGATATTGACGGCCTGGTGGCCGTGGTCCAGCGTCGGTCAGCGGTGGGCGCTCCGCCCGAATTCGACGTCGTGCAGAGGGGTCGGGGCTTCGTCGCAGTCTTCTGGGCGGGCTTGCTCGTCGTCGGGGTGTACTTCTCCCCCAACCGGCCGCTCGCCGAATTCGAGTCCTTTCTCGACGAACTCGGTCAGGTCGTGGGGAGGTCGCGCTCAAGGCGCGCGCTCGTTCTCGGGGACCTCAACGCGAAGTCATCCGCTTGGGGTTCCCCGGTCACCTGTCCCAGGGGACGGGAGACGGAGGAGTGGTTGGTCGGGAGCGGTCTCGTTGTACTCAACCGCGGCGCCGAGAACACATGCGTCCGTCGTTCGGGTGGGTCCGTGGTGGATGTGTCTTTTGGGACCCCCGACGTCGCGCGCCGCGTCTGCGGTTGGGAGGTGTTGGTCGACGTGGAGACGCTCTCCGACCACCGCTACATTGGTTTCCGTGTGGCCGCGGCCCCGGAGTCTTCTTCGGTAACGACTTTGCCCTTTGGTGGCGGCGTGGAGGGCCCGCGCTGGGCCCTGAAGCGCCTCGACACGGAGCGGCTGCAGGAGGCGGCCGTCGTCCAGGCTTGGCGGTTGGACTCCCTGGGCGAGCCGGCGGACGTGCGCGAGGGTGCGGAGCGGCTGCGCGAGGCGATGTCGCGAGTCTGCGACTACGCCATGCCCCGCGTCCGAGCGTACGCGCCGAGGCGCCAAGTCTACTGGTGGAACGAGGGGATCGCCGGCCTGCGACGCCGATGCGCCGGTAGTCGCCGAAAATATCAACACCTTCGTCGTCGGAGGCGCCGGGACGAGGAAGAAGAGGACCGGGCGTACGAGGAGTACCGGGAGGACGTGCGGGCCCTGCGCGTCGCCATTGGAGAGGCGAAGGAGGCGGCGTGGAAGGAGCTTTTGGAGACGCTGGACCGCGACCCGTGGGGGCGACCGTATCGCCTCGCGCGGAGCACAATGCGCTCTTGGGCCCCACCCGCGACGAGCACCCTGCCGCCTGACATCGTTCGGCACGTGATTGGGGGACTGTTTCCGGACGCACCTGGAACTCCCTTCGTTCCCCCCGTCATGATAACACCGACAACCGGAGCTCAGATTGGTGCAGAAGAGGAGGAGGTGTCGCCGGCGGAATTTGGTGCGGCCATCGAAAAAATGAAGGCGAGGAGGACGGCGCCAGGTCCCGATGGACTGTCGAATCGGGCCTGGGCGCTGGCATTACAGACTGAGGGTGGTCTGGGACCTGTCCTCCGAGGGCTGCTCAGCAGGTGCCTCCGAGAGGGCAGGTTCCCGGAAGAATGGAAGACGGGTCGGTTGGTCCTCATCCCCAAGGAGGGGCGCCCCAGAGACCAGCCATCGGGGTATCGCCCAATAGTCGTGCTGAGCGAGGCCGGCAAGCTTCTCGAGCGCGTCGTTGCCGGTCGCCTCGTGCGGCACCTTGAAAATGTCGGGCCAAATCTGGCCGACTCTCAGTACGGGTTCCGGAGGGGTCGCTCGACCTTGGACGCGGTCCAGCGCGTCCGCGACCTCTCCGACCAGGCGTGCTCCCGGGGAGGCGTGTTGTTGGCGGTGTCTATAGACATATCCAACGCCTTCAATACGATCCCCTGGAGCACGATCCTGGAGTCGTTAAGGTTTCACCGCGTCCCCACCGGTCTCCGGAACCTGATCGAGGATTACCTCGCAGGGCGGGCTGTGGTCTTCCCCGAACGGAGGGGGTGGGGACACAAAGCGGTCTCGTGTGGTGTCCCGCAGGGGTCGGTTCTGGGTCCGCTCCTGTGGGACGTCGGGTTCGACTGGGTCCTCCGCGGGGCTAACCTGCGTGGCGTGCAGGTCATCTGCTACGCCGACGACACGCTGGTGACGGCCCGCGGAGACGACTACCGTTCGGCGTCGATTCTGGCTGCGGCTGCGGTGGCAACAGTCGTAGCCGGAATCAGGAAGCTCGGCCTGGAGGTCGCCCTGCACAAGTCCGAGGCCGTGTGTTTTCACCCGGCTCGGAAGGGGCCTCCTCCCGGCGCGAGTATAACCATTGGAGGGACTGCGATCGCTGTCCGGCCTCACATAAAATACTTGGGGCTCGTGCTGGACAGCAGGTGGAGTTTTGACCGACATTTTGATGTACTGGTCCCGAAATTGCTCGGGGCGGCGGGTGCCTTAGCCCGCTTGCTCCCGAACATTGGAGGAGGAGGAAAGTCGGTCCGGCGTCTTTACCTGGGAGTGGTGCGGAGCATGGCCCTGTACGGCGCTCCCGTCTGGTCGCCCACGCTCTCCGCTCGCAACGCGGCCCTCTTGCAGAGGGTTCAGAGGGTGCTGGCGGTGAGGGTCGTGCGGGGCTACCGCACCATTTCGACGGAGGTCGCTTGCGCCCTCGCCGGTTCCCTTCCGTGGGAGTACGAGGCCGAGGTCCTGGCCGCGGTGTACCGGCGCAGGGCGCAATCTTTGGGTCGGGGAAGTGTGCCCCGTCTGTCTGTCGTCGCCCGATGGAGGCGTGCTGCGCGTCGCGTGGCAACGTTGAAGTGGAAAGAGAGGCTGGCTGCAGAGGAGATCCACCGTGGTTCTCGAACCCGGCGGCGCACCCTCGCAGCCCTGGTGCCCGTGTTGGAGGCCTGGATTGACAGGCGTCACGGCGTGCTCGATTTCCGGCTCACGCAGGTCCTCTCGGGGCATGGCTGCTTCGGGAGGTACTTGTGGCGGGTCGGGAGAGAGCCGCATCCCGGATGCCACCAATGCGGGCATCCAGACGACGACGCGCAGCACGCCCTCGAAGCGTGCCCGAGGTGGGAGTATCCGCGGCAGTCACTCGTCGCGGTGCTCGGGGCAGACTTAAGTTTGCCGGTCGTAGTGTCCCGCATGGTCGAGGACGAGCGTTGCTGGAGAGCGATGGCCGACTATGCGGACCTGGTCATGACGCTCCGCGAAACGGAGGAGCGAGAAAGAGAGTGCGACCCAAACTCAGTTGCACTCAGGCGAAAGAGACGGGGTGGGCGGCGCGGGCGAAGGGCCCCCGCTCAGCTCCCGTAGGGACCGTCGGGCGTCGGGCGCGGGGGCGCCTGATGCTCGACACAATAGTCCAGTAGTGGTGGTGAGGGTATAGGGCGCTGTGGCTCCGGTGCCTACCTCACGAAGAAGTTGCGGTCAGCAATGGCCGACGTTGATCCCGCCGTTCGTCAGGCTGGGAGCCGGTGTGGGGGGCCTGCGGGGCGCGTTTCCCTGCGGTATCGTGGGTTCCCCCTAAGCCGGAAAGGAAGGAGCTCGTTGGGTTTTAGTCGGTAGTCGTTAAGCTGGGCGGGTTCGGCGCGAGCTGAACTTAGCCCAGCGCGCCTTTCTCAAGGCGTAGTCTCCGTGGACTAATTGGTCGAGGGCGCGGACCTCGGTTCGCGACTTCTTCCTGTTTCTTCCACCGGAGGCGCGGAGTCCGACATAACCCGGTCCGACCCCCGTCGGCCGGGTATCCGTAAAGACTGGGATTCCCCATCGATACCAAAAAAAAAAAAAAAAAAAGGTTAGGTTAGGTTAGGTTAGGTTAGGTTAGGTTAGGTTAGGTTAGGTTAGGTTAGGTTAGGTTAGGTTAGGTTAGGTTAGGTTAGGTTAGGTTAGGTTAGGTTAGGTTAGGTTGGAGTCGTTAAGGTTTCACCGCGTCCCCACCGGTCTCCGGAACCTGATCGAGGATTACCTCGCAGGGCGGGCTGTGGTCTTCCCCGAACGGAGGGGGTGGGGACACAAAGCGGTCTCGTGTGGTGTCCCGCAGGGGTCGGTTCTGGGTCCGCTCCTGTGGGACGTCGGGTTCGACTGGGTCCTCCGCGGGGCTAACCTGCGTGGCGTGCAGGTCATCTGCTACGCCGACGACACGCTGGTGACGGCCCGCGGAGACGACTACCGTTCGGCGTCGATTCTGGCTGCGGCTGCGGTGGCAACAGTCGTAGCCAGAATCAGGAAGCTCGGCCTGGAGGTCGCCCTGCACAAGTCCGAGGCCGTGTGTTTTCACCCGGCTCGGAAGGGGCCTCCTCCCGGCGCGAGTATAACCATTGGAGGGACTGCGATCGCTGTCCGGCCTCACATAAAATACTTGGGGCTCGTGCTGGACAGCAGGTGGAGTTTTGACCGGCATTTTGATGTACTGGTCCCGAAATTGCTCGGGGCGGCGGGTGCCTTAGCCCGCTTGCTCCCGAACATTGGAGGAGGAGGAAAGTCGGTCCGGCGTCTTTACCTGGGAGTGGTGCGGAGCATGGCCCTGTACGGCGCTCCCGTCTGGTCGCCCACGCTCTCCGCTCGCAACGCGGCCCTCTTGCAGAGGGTTCAGAGGGTGCTTGCGGTGAGGGTCGTGCGGGGCTACCGCACCATTTCGACGGAGGTCGCTTGCGTCCTTGCCGGTTCCCTTCCGTGGGAGTACGAGGCCGAGGTCCTGGCCGCGGTGTACCGGCGCAGGGCGCAATCTTTGGGTCGGGGAAGTGTGCCCCGTCTGTCTGTCGTCGCCCGATGGAGGCGTGCTGCGCGTCGCGTGGCAACGTTGAAGTGGAAAGAGAGGCTGGCTGCAGAGGAGATCCACCGTGGTTCTCGAACCCGGCGGCGCACCCTCGCAGCCCTGGTGCCCGTGTTGGAGGCCTGGATTGACAGGCGTCACGGCGTGCTCGATTTCCGGCTCACACAGGTCCTCTCGGGGCATGGCTGCTTCGGGAGGTACTTGTGGCGGGTCGGGAGAGAGCCGCATCCCGGATGCCACCAATGCGGGCATCCAGACGACGACGCGCAGCACGCCCTCGAAGCGTGCCCGAGGTGGGAGTATCCGCGGCAGTCACTCGTCGCGGTGCTCGGGGCAGACTTAAGTTTGCCGGTCGTAGTGTCCCGCATGGTCGAGGACGAGCGTTGCTGGAGAGCGATGGCCGACTATGCGGACCTGGTCATGACGCTCCGCGAAACGGAGGAGCGAGAAAGAGAGTGCGACCCAAACTCAGTTGCACTCAGGCGAAGGAGACGGGGTGGGCGGCGCGGGCGAAGGGCCCCCGCTCAGCTCCCGTAGGGACCGTCGGGCGTCGGGCGCGGGGGCGCCTGATGCTCGACACGATAGTCCAGTTGTGGTGAGGGTATAGGGCGCTGTGGCTCCGGTGCCTACCTCACGAAGAAGTTGCGGTCAGCAATGGCCAACGTTGATCCCGCCGTTCGTCAGGCTGGGAGCCGGTGTGGGGGGCCTGCGGGGCGCGTTTCCCTGCGGTATCGTGGGTTCCCCCTATGCCGGAAAGGAAGGAGCTCGTTGGGTTTTAGTCGGTAGTCGTTAAGCTGGGCGGGTTCGGCGCGAGCTGAACTTAGCCCAGCGCGCCTTTTTCAAGGCGTAGTCTCCGTGGACTAATTGGTCGAGGGCGCGGACCTCGGTTCGCGACTTCTTCCTGTTTCTTCCACCGGAGGCGCGGAGTCCGACATAACCCGGTCCGACCCCCGTCGGCCGGGTATCCGTAAAGACTGGGATTCCCCATCGATACCAAAAAAAAAAAAAAAAAAAAAAAAAAAAAAAAAAAAAAAAAAAAAAAAAAAAAAAAAAAAAAAAAAAAAAAAAAAAAAAAGGTTAGGTTAGGTTAGGTTAGGTTAGGTTAGGTTAGGTTAGGTTAGGTTAGGTTAGGTTAGGTTAGGTTAGGTTAGGTTAGGTTAGGTTCCCGGGACCTGGGCGGGCCCCCCCGGCGCGCACTCAGCGTGGCCGGGGGCTCCGTCTGTGGGGGAGTTTTGCTGGACTTCCACCGGGCGCGTCCGTAGGTGGCGGATAACGGGCTTCTGGGAGCAGTCACACTCCCAGGGGTATCGCTCCTTCTTTCTCGTCGTGTCACGGCGGGGGAGATTGAGCGACGCGGACCAAAACCAGCACGGGGGGTTCCGGGCTCTCCACGCCCTTCACTGGCTGAAGGGTGTTTCTTCTGGGGATGCCCGGGCCTCCTCGTTCCCATTTTCCCCCTTCGTTTTATCTTGCCCTTTATGTTATTTTGTTTTATTTTCTGTTTGTATTGCCTTCTTTTGTTTTATTTGTCTTATTGGTTTTACTTTTTCTTTTTTCATCTTTTTGTTTTGGGGCCACGTCCGAACTATTTTCGGCGTGACCCACCGGAGGTGGCGGGCCGCTCTTGGTCTGCCTTTGTCGTTGAGAAAGCGAGCCGGCGTTGTTTGCGCTTCTTCCGGCCGCTGGTCGCCATGTCCCCGGCTGCACAGCTACAGGGGAACGCCCTCCAGAGGGGGGTACCGGTATACCGGCGTGGCTGCGTGGATTGGTGCTCACTCGAGCGTAGGGCGGTGGTCTGTCGTGCTGCTCGTTGCACTCGATGGACTGCCGGCCAACCCGTAATCCTCACCGTGTGGGGGACGGGGGCCGCTGCCGCGAGGTACGGGGCTGCGAGGACGTAAACCTCTATAAAAAATACCCCAATCTTAAGCTCTGGCGCCCGGCGATGGGATGCATGGCTGGTGGGAGACCAGTCGCGAGGGCGTCCCAGGGGACCGTACCCCTGGCTAATAAAAACAGGAACTAACATAATGAAAAAATGTCCAGTTATAAAGAAGAATTACCCCAGGAGGGTACCTCCCGCTCCGCGGGGGGAGAATCCCTCCGTGCGGCCGAGCGATCGGCCGCACGCTGCCCCTCGTCTTCTGGGGGGGGCAATAACTGTTCGAAGAGGTCCGTGAAGGACGGTGGTAGGGTGTCCGCGAAGGACGGAGAAAACAAAGAACGTCGAGGAGGGTCCGTGAAGGACAACGAAGCAGCAAACGTCTTGTCGGACGATAGCATGGCGACGGCCAGCTCGGGCCGTTCGTCACTGACTGGAAGCCGAAGAAAGAGGCTGAAGGGCTCCAGCACGGAGTGCTCAGAGAGCAGCTCCGGTGAAGAGACGGCGTGCTCAGCCGGAAGAGCCGCCTCCAAGACCCCGTCAAAGAGGGGCAGAGGAAGACCGCCCACAACCGGGCAGTACGTTGGCCTCGCCGCCGCCAAGGAGGCGTATGTGAAGGCCCAACGAGAGGAGCTGGCGCTGCGCGCCGAGAGAGAGGTCACCGAGAGTGTCCGAAAGCTGCGAGTGAGGGAAGACGCCGTCGCGGGCAGCACGGGGGAACCAGCACTCGACCCCGAACGTCGACTAGACGAGTCCGCGAAGCTGGCCGTAGCAATCGCGGCCAAGTCTGGGAACCTGAAGGGCACATACGTACGTGCCCTGAAGGAGATGGCTGCCGCCATTCGGGAGGCCAAGGAAGATATGGCAGCAAGGACTACCGACGGTGAGACGAAGAGACTGCAGGAGCTCTGCAGGAGGCAGGAGGCCGAGATCCTGCACCTCAAGAATGCGATCGCCGACATGAGGTCGGAGATGGCGCGCCTGGCCCAGGCCGTGGGATCGCCAGCAGCCGTCCCCGCCCCCGTACCCGCCCCCGCCCCGATCCAACGGAGCGACGACGAGGAGGAGCGGCGCCTCCAGCGCATCATGCGTGCGGTCGGCACCATGCTGGATGCGCGCCTCTCTGGGCTGGAAGCGCGACTGCCTCCAGAGCCCAGGATGAGACCACCCCTGGCCGCAGACCACAGGAGAAGCCGCGGTCAAGAAAAGACGCCGACACCACCAACGGCAGCAGAATCAATGCCGACGCCCGGACCAACAACTGCAGTCGCGACGGCGGCACCCAACGGTGGTGGCCCGCAGAAAAAGAAGGCGCCGAAAAGCAGGCAGCAGCCGGCTCAACCAGAACCACGGACATTCCCCCCCGCCCCAGCTGCTCTGACGGAAGCCTGGACGACGGTAGCCCGAAGAGGCGCCAAGCCGAGGACGGCGACGGCGACCGGCACCGTGCCCGCTCCACCGCCCCTGAAGGAAAAGAAGAAGAGACTCCGGCCACCCCGCTCGCAGGCAGTTATTGTCAAGCTGCAGCCGGAGGCCGTCGAGCGCGGAGTCACCTATCGGGCAGTCCTCGCCGAGGCCAGGGCTAAAATCGATCCGGCAGAGCTGGGGATCCCTATCCAGCGGATACGCTCGGCGGTGACGGGAGCAAAGGTATTGGTCGTAGAAGGCGCCGACCAGAACGAAAAAGCTGATTTGCTGGCGGAGAAATTACGGGAGGTTTTGCCCTCGGACAGCATTGTCGTCTCGAGGCCGACAATAACGGCCGCTGTCAGACTGAGCGGCCTCGACGAATCCATATCCCGGGAGGAGCTTGTTGCCGAGGTCGCCAGGATTGGAGAGTGCCCCCCCGACATTGTGAAGGTTGGGGAAATAAAAATGGGCCCCGGAGGCACTGGCCAGGTCTTGGTCAGATGCCCCATAGCGGGTGTCAAAAAAAATATTGGCCGTCAACAAGCTGCGGATCGGGTGGAGCGTCCTTCGCGCGCAACTCCTCGAGGCGAGGCGCCTGCAGTGCTACCGCTGCCACGCACTGGGCCACGTGAGTGCCCGTTGCCCATCGTCGGTGGACCGCAGTGGTGAGTGCTACCGCTGCGGCCAGACCGGCCACAAGTCCGCGGGCTGCGCGCTCACCCCGCATTGTACAATCTGCGCCGGCGCCGGTAGGCCTGCAGCGCACGTCTCCGGGGGCAAGGCTTGCGCCAAGCCCCCGAAACAAAGGCAACAGAGGAGCAGCGCCGCCGAAGAGAAACGGCGGAGTCAGCCCGGTACGGCTGCGGCGACACCAATGGACGACGAATAATGACCGGCAGCCCGTATCATATCTTACAGGGCAACCTCAATCGCTCCGCCAGAGCTCAGGACCTGCTGATCCAGAGCATGGCGGAGCGGTTGACCCATCTGGCGGTCGTCGCCGAGCCCTACCGGGTCCCTTCGGTTCCCGACTGGGCGGGAGATATTGACGGCCTGGTGGCCGTGATCCAGCGTCGGTCAGCGGTGGGCGCTCCGCCCGAATTCGACGTCGTGCAGAGGGGTCGGGGCTTCGTCGCAGTCTTCTGGGCGGGCTTGCTCGTCGTCGGGGTGTACTTCTCCCCCAACCGGCCGCTCGCCGAATTCGAGTCTTTTCTCGACGAACTCGGTCAGGTCGTGGGGAGGTCGCGCTCAAGGCGCGCGCTCGTTCTCGGGGACCTCAACGCGAAGTCGTCCGCTTGGGGTTCCCCGGTCACCTGTCCCAGGGGACGGGAGACGGAGGAGTGGTTGGTCGGGAGCGGTCTCGTTGTCCTCAACCGCGGCGCCGAGAACACATGCGTCCGTCGTTCGGGTGGGTCCGTGGTGGATGTGTCTTTTGGGACCCCCGACGTCGCGCGCCGCGTCTGCGGTTGGGAGGTGTTGGTCGACGTGGAGACGCTCTCCGACCACCGCTACATTGGTTTCCGTGTGGCCGCGGCCCCGGAGTCTTCTTCGGTAACGACTTTGCCCTTTGGTGGCGGCGTGGAGGGCCCGCGCTGGGCCCTGAAGCGCCTCGACACGGAGCGGCTGCAGGAGGCGGCCGTCGTCCAGGCCTGGCGGTTGGACTCCCTGGGCGAGCCGGCGGACGTGCGCGAGGGTGCGGAGCGGCTGCGCGAGGCGATGTCGCGAGTCTGCGACTACGCCATGCCCCGCGTCCGAGCGTACGCGCCGAGGCGCCAAGTCTACTGGTGGAACGAGGGGATCGCCGGCCTGCGACGCCGATGCGCCGGTAGTCGTCGAAAATATCAGCACCTCCGTCGTCGGAGGCACCGGGACGAGGAAGAAGAGGACCGGGCGTACGAGGAGTACCGGGAGGACGTGCGGGCCCTGCGCGTCGCCATTGGAGAGGCGAAGGAGGCGGCGTGGAAGGAGCTTTTGGAGACGCTGGACCGCGACCCGTGGGGGCGACCGTATCGCCTCGCGCGGAGCACAATGCGCTCTTGGGCCCCGCCCGCGACGAGCACCCTGCCGCCTGACATCGTTCGGCACGTGATTGGGGGACTGTTTCCAGACGCACCTGGAACTCCCTTCGTTCCCCCCGTCATGATAACACCGACAACCGGAGCTCAGATTGGTGCAGAAGAGGAGGAGGTGTCGCCGGCGGAATTCGGTGCGGCCATCGAAAAAATGAAGGCGAGGAGGACGGCGCCAGGTCCCGATGGACTGTCGAATCGGGCCTGGGCGCTGGCATTACAGACTGAGGGTGGTCTGGGACCTGTCCTCCGAGGGCTGCTCAGCAGGTGCCTCCGAGAGGGCAGGTTCCCGGAAGAATGGAAGACGGGTCGGTTGGTCCTCATCCCCAAGGAGGGGCGCCCCAGAGACCAGCCATCGGGGTATCGCCCAATAGTCGTGCTGAGCGAGGCCGGCAAGCTTCTCGAGCGCGTCGTTGCCGGTCGCCTCGTGCGGCACCTTGAAAATGTCGGGCCAAATCTGGCCGACTCTCAGTACGGGTTCCGGAGGGGTCGCTCGACCTTGGACGCGGTCCAGCGCGTCCGCGACCTCTCCGACCAGGCGTGCTCCCGGGGAGGCGTGTTGTTGGCGGTGTCTATAGACATATCCAACGCCTTCAATACGATCCCCTGGAGCACGATCCTGGAGTCGTTAAGGTTTCACCGCGTCCCCACCGGTCTCCGGAACCTGATCGAGGATTACCTCGCAGGGCGGGCTGTGGTCTTCCCCGAACGGAGGGGGTGGGGACACAAAGCGGTTTCGTGTGGTGTCCCGCAGGGGTCGGTTCTGGGTCCGCTCCTGTGGGACGTCGGGTTCGACTGGGTCCTCCGCGGGGCTAACCTGCGTGGCGTGCAGGTCATCTGCTACGCCGACGACACGCTGGTGACGGCCCGCGGAGACGACTACCGTTCGGCGTCGATCCTGGCTGCGGCTGCGGTGGCAACAGTCGTAGCCAGAATAAGGAAGCTCGGCCTGGAGGTCGCCCTGCACAAGTCCGAGGCCGTGTGTTTTCACCCGGCTCGGAAGGGGCCTCCTCCCGGCGCGAGCATAACCATCGGAGGGACTGCGATCGCTGTCCGGTCCCAACTTAAATATCTGGGGCTCGTGCTGGACAGCAGGTGGAGTTTTGACCGGCATTTTGATGTGCTGGTCCCGAAATTGCTCGGGGCGGCGGGTGCCTTAGCCCGCTTGCTCCCGAACATTGGAGGAGGAGGAAAGTCGGTCCGGCGTCTTTACCTGGGAGTGGTGCGGAGCATGGCCCTGTACGGCGCTCCCGTCTGGTCGCCCACGCTCTCCGCTCGCAACGCGGCCCTCTTGCAGAGGGTTCAGAGGGTGCTGGCGGTGAGGGTCGTGCGGGGCTACCGCACCATTTCGACGGAGGTCGCTTGCGCCCTCGCCGGTTCCCTTCCGTGGGAGTACGAGGCCGAGGTCCTGGCCGCGGTGTACCGGCGCAGGGCGCAATCTTTGGGTCGGGGAAGTGTGCCCCGTCTGTCTGTCGTCGCCCGATGGAGGCGTGCTGCGCGTCGCGTGGCAACGTTGAAGTGGAAAGAGAGGCTGGCTGCAGAGGAGATCCACCGTGGTTCTCGAACCCGGCGGCGCACCCTCGCAGCCCTGGTGCCCGTGTTGGAGGCCTGGATTGACAGGCGTCACGGCGTGCTCGACTTCCGGCTCACGCAGGTCCTCTCGGGGCATGGCTGCTTCGGGAGGTACTTGTGGCGGGTCGGGAGAGAGCCGCATCCCGGATGCCACCAATGCGGGCATCCAGACGACGACGCGCAGCACGCCCTCGAAGCGTGCCCGAGGTGGGAGTATCCGCGGCAGTCACTCGTCGCGGTGCTCGGGGCAGACTTAAGTTTGCCGGTCGTAGTGTCCCGCATGGTCGAGGACGAGCGTTGCTGGAGAGCGATGGCCGACTATGCGGACCTGGTCATGACGCTCCGCGAAACGGAGGAGCGAGACAGAGAGTGCGACCCAAACTCAGTTGCACTCAGGCGAAAGAGACGGGGTGGGCGGCGCGGGCGAAGGGCCCCCGCTCAGCTCCCGTAGGGACCGTCGGGCGTCGGGCGCGGGGGCGCCTGATGCTCGACACGATAGTCCAGTTGTGGTGGTGAGGGTATAGGGCGCTGTGGCTCCGGTGCCTACCTCACGAAGAAGTTGCGGTCAGCAATGGCCGACGTTGATCCCGCCGTTCGTCAGGCTGGGAGCCGGTGTGGGGGCCTGCGGGGCGCGTTTCCCTGCGGTATCGTGGGTTCCCCCTATGCCGGAAAGGAAGGAGCTCGTTGGGTTTTAGTCGGTAGTCGTTAAGCTGGGCGGGTTCGGCGCGAGCTGAACTTAGCCCAGCGCGCCTTTCTCAAGGCGTAGTCTCCGTGGACTAATTGGTCGAGGGCGCGGACCTCGGTTCGCGACTTCTTCCTCTTTGTTCCACCGGAGGCGCGGAGTCCGACATAACCCGGTCCGACCCCCGTCGGCCGGGTATCCGTAAAGACTGGGATTCCCCATCGATACCAAAAAAAAAAAAGGTTAGGTTAGGTTAGGTTAGGTTGGGACCTGGAGGCGGAGGCGCTCGCTGCCGATTACCGGTGGCGTAGCGACCTCCGCTCTAGGGGGGAAAGGCGCCCCGGCGAAGGAGTAGTTCGAGCGCGGAGGCTCCAATCTCGGCGGTCCGTGCTGGAGGCGTGGTCTCGCCGCTTGGCGGACCCGTCGGCCGGCCTCCGTACCGTCGAGGCGGTCCGTCCGGTCCTCGCGGACTGGGTGGGCCGCGACCGCGGATGCCTCACCTTCCGGCTGACGCAGATGTTGACCGGCCATGGGTGTTTTGGCCGGTACCTCTTTAAGATAGCCGGAAGGGAACCGACGGCGCAGTGCCACCACTGCGCGGACCGCGACGAGGAAGACACAGCGGAACACACGCTGGCGCGTTGCTCTGGATTCGACGAGCAACGCGCCGCCCTCGTCGCGGTCATTGGAGAGGACCTCTCGCTGCCGCGCGTCGTGGCTACGATGCTCGGCAGCGACGCGTCCTGGAAGGCGATGCTCGACTTCTGCGAGTCCACCATATCGCAGAAGGAGGCGGCGGAGCGAGAGAGGGAGAGCTCTTCCCTTTCCGCACCGATCCGTCGCCGTCGAGCCGGGGGCCGGAGGCGGGAATACGCCCGTACGTCCCGGCCCCTGTAGGTGGCGGCCTCCCCCCGGTGAAGGTCAAGGGGCGACCTGAGGGGGTGAGGCCGCGCGGCGCGCTACCAGCACTCTAGCGCGCTGCCGTGGAGTGAATAGAGCGACCGGTCGACGGTGTATCGCGTCCCGACCCGGCAGGCTGGTTCTGGTCCAGCGGGGTATTCCGGGACACCAGCGGCACCGTCTGGGCGGCCCGACGGGCTGCCGTACCGAGACGTCCGACGTTTCAGAGCCTTCGATTCGCCTCGAAGGCTCCGTCGGCTGGGCGTCCTTGGGGTGAGCCGCGCCGTCTGGTTGTAGTGTTGACCGCGGTAGCCCCCCTACCTCATCCGGGTTCTGACCTCGGAGGGGATCGGACGTCGGGTGTAAGAGTGCAGGGGAGTCGTTTAGTGGGTGGGCTCTAAAATCCTTGGGCCCGCGGTCTGCTCACAACACCATGCAGATCGTTGAGTCTCACATACCCCGCGCGCCCCTTTTGCGCGGGGACCTCGTAGGAGGTTCGGCCCTCTACCCGAAAAAAAAAAAAAAAAAAAAAAAAAAAGGTTAGGTTAGGTTCCCGGGACCTACCGCGGATGCCTCACCTTCCGGCTAACGCAGATGCTTACCGGCCATGGTTGTTTCGGCCGGTACTTGCACAAGATAGCCGGAAGGGAACCGACGGCGCAGTGCCACCACTGCGCGGACCGCGACGAGGAAGACACAGCGGAACACACGCTGGCGCGTTGCTCTGGATTCGACGAGCAACGCGCCGCCCTCGTCGCGGTCATTGGAGAGGACCTCTCGCTGCCGCGCGTCGTGGCTACGATGCTCGGCAGCGACGCGTCCTGGAAGGCGATGCTCGACTTCTGCGAGTCCACCATATCGCAGAAGGAGGCGGCGGAGCGAGAGAGGGAGAGCTCTTCCCTTTCCGCACCGATCCGTCGCCGTCGAGCCGGGGGCCGGAGGCGGGAATACGCCCGTACGTCCCGGCCCCTGTAGGTGGCGGCCTCCCCCCGGTGAAGGTCAAGGGGCGACCTGAGGGGGTGAGGCCGCGCGGCGCGCTACCAGCACTCTAGCGCGCTGCCGTGGAGTGAATAGAGCGACCGGTCGACGGTGTATCGCGTCCCGACCCGGCAGGCTGGTTCTGGTCCAGCGGGGTATTCCGGGACACCAGCGGCACCGTCTGGGCGGCCCGACGGGCTGCCGTACCGAGACGGCCGACGTTTCAGAGCCTTCGATTCGCCTCGAAGGCTCCGTCGGCTGGGCGTCCTTGGGGTGAGCCGCGCCGTCTGGTTGTAGTGTTGACCGCGGTAGCCCCCCTACCTCATCCGGGTTCTGACCTCGGAGGGGATCGGACGTCGGGTGTAAGAGTGCAGAGGAGTCGTTTAGTGGGTGGGCTCTAAAATCCTTGGGCCCGCGGTCTGCTCACAACACCATGCAGATCGTTGAGTCTCACATACCCCGCGCGCCCCTTTTGCGCGGGGACCTCGTAGGAGGTTCGGCCCTCTACCCGAAAAAAAAAAAAAAAAAAAGGTTCCCGGGACCTCCCGAGGGACCTGGGCGGGCCCCCCGGCGCGCACTCTGCGTGGCCGGGGGCTCCGTCTGTGGGGGAGTTTTGCTGGACTTCCACCGGGCGCGTCCGTAGGTGGCGGATAACGGGATCCTCTGGGAACAGTCCCACTCCCAGGGGTATCGTCCGGTCTTTTTCGTTGCAAGGATTTCTAGGTGTTAGGTAGGTAGGCTAGGTGTAGGAGTAGGTTAGCCTAGTTAGGCTTTGCAACGAAAGAGATCGGATGACGCGGACCAAAACCAGCAGGGGGAGTTGCGGGCTCTCCACGCCCTTCACTCGCTGAAGGGTGTTCCTCCTGGAGACGCTCGGGCTCCCTCTCTTGTCCCCTTTCTTCCCCCTTTTTTGTTTTTCTTCGGGTCACGTCCGACCTGTTTCGGACGTAACCCATGGGTGGTGGTGGGCCACTTTTGGCCTGCCCTTCGATGGAGAAGTGAGCCGGCGTTGCTTACGCATCTTCCGGCCGCTGGTCGCCATGTCCCCGGCTTCGGCTACAGGGGCACGCCCTCCAGAGGGGGGTACCGGTATACCGGCGTGGCTTCGTCGTTGTTGCTCTTTTGAGCGTCGGGCGGTGGTCTGTCGTGTTGCTCGTTGCACTCGGCAGGCCGCCGGCCAACCCGTAATCCTCACCGCGTGGGGGACGGGGGCCGCTGCCGCGAGGCACGGGGCCGCGAGGACGTAAACCTCTTTAAAAAATGCCCCAATCCTAAGCTCTGGTGCCCGGCGATGGGATGAATGGCTGGAGGGAGTCCAGTCCCAAGGGTACCAACCAGACCCCAGGGGACCGACCCCTGGTTAATCAAAAAGGAAATATGAAAATCATGACATCTGTGCGAAAAGTATTACCCCAGGAGGGTACCTCCCGCTCCGCGGGGGGAGAATCCCTCCGTGCGGTCGAGCAATCGGCCGCACGCTGCCCCACCGTTTCTGGGGGGGGCACACACTGTCACGCAGAAGGGGGCGACAACACGGGTCGCGTAAGGGACAGAGTCCCAACCGTAGTCATAGAGCGCTGCGAGAGCTTAATCTCGCTGTACTCGGCGCGGAGCTCCGTAAGGGGCGACGCGTCTAGTGGGCGGGAGACGCCAGCGCTGTTTGCCGAATGCGATCGGCAGCGGACTCGGCGGAAGCGGAAGTCGGCTCGTCGGCCGGCGTCCTCCGCTCCGTCCGATTCATCGGAAGGAGAGCCTGCCAGCGCCAAATACATGGCGTTGGCGGAAGGGCCGGCGGCTGCTGCGGCGTCGCCCGCCGCAGGAATTGACTTAAACAAGCCATCGTCTTGCGGACTGGACGCTGCCTCTTCGGCGCAGTCTAGGGCCGCCTGCCGTGAGGCAAAAAATAATAGAAAAATAGAAGAGATCGAGCGGCTACAGCGATCCCTAAAGCTGGTGGGTCCCTCTGACCCCCTCCGATCATGTAAAATAGCCGGAAAAATTGTTGAGACCATTGCGGCCAAGTCGACTGCAGGCCTCAAGGGCTCAGAAGTGTCGGCCATGAAATCTGCGGCCGCCACACTTGAGGAAAGGCTGCAGGACGTCGTGGACCGCACCACGACGACGGAGACGGCGGGCTTGCGGCAGGAAGTGGCTCTGCTGCACACTCGCCTCGAGCAAGTGTCGGCCGAGAATGGCCTGCTTCGGGCGGAGAACGGTCAGCTCCGCGTCGACATGGCCGAGCTGCGAACAATGGTTGCCGATCTCATCGAGCGGCAACGCGGCTCCGCCCCTGTCCCTCCTCCGCCCGAAGCAGAAGGCCTCACTGAGGTCGAGGAGCTGAGGCGGCAGCTCCTTATACAGGAGGCGCGCAGCTCCAAAGTGGAGCGGGCGAGACCGCCCCTCGCCCATGAGGTGAAAGGCAGCGCGCCTGTGCCCGCACCTCGTAGAACAGTGGCCGCGAAAACTTATAGCGGCCCCAAACAGACAGCCACACCTGCGAGGATTCCCGCCGCGACTGTCTCGCGGTCAGCAGCTTCGGGGGCAACAAGATCTGCCCCCCCAAAGAAACCGGCATCCGCTCCTGCTCCGCCCCAGCCTGCGAAGGCAGGGCCCGGCAGGAGCCGGACAAAGAAGAAGGGAGGCGTCAACGCCGCCAAACCGGCACCGACTCCCCAGCCCCGCCCGCTGCCCCCGGCCCCGGCCAATATGGAAGAGGCCTGGACAACGGTGGTGCGGCGCGGGCCCAAAAAGGTGGCGGCGCCTCTTGCGCCGCGCCCCAAGCCCGCCCCTGCGGCCGTCGCTCCCCGTCAAGAGGGTCGAGCGGAGCCGAGGGGCCGAAACGGACGAAGGAGGCCGCGCGCCCCGCGGTCGGCTGCAGTGGTAGTGGAGCTGCTGCCGGCCGGCAAAGAAAAGGGCATCACCTACCACGAGGTGATGACCCAGGCGCGCGGCGGCGTGAATGTGGACGCCCTCGGCGTGGAGGGGGGCATCAAGGTCCGGCAGACGGCCAACGGGGCCCGTCTAATAGAGTGCCCCGGCCCGAACACCAACGCCGCGGCCGAAAAATTGGCGGCCCGGCTGAGGGAGATCCTGCCGGACCCCGAGGTGGTGCGCATCGTGCGGCCCGTGAAGATGGGTGAAGTCAAAATCACGGGCCTCGACGAGTGCGCCACGAAGGAGGAGGTCGCCGCGGCCATCGCGTCGCAGGGCAACTGCGCCCTCGCCGACGTCAAAGTCGGGGAGCTCCGGGAAACATATTCCGGTACCCGGACGGCGTGGGCGCGTTGCCCGGTAGCAACGGCGAACCTCCTGGCCACCCCTCCACAGGGGCGGCCTTCCGACAGCCCAGGAAGGCTGCGCGTGGGCTGGGTAGTGGCCCACGTGCAGCTGCAGGATGCCAGGCCGTGGCGCTGTCTTCGGTGCTTCGGCACCGGCCACGGCCTCGCCAAGTGCCCCTCGACCGTGGACCGCAGCGGCTTGTGTTTCCGCTGCGGCCAACCGGGGCACAAGGCAGCCTCCTGCACCACAGCCGCGCCGCACTGCGTCTTGTGCGACGCGGCCAAAAGGAAGGCCGACCACCGGGCCGGGGGCCCGGCGTGTAAATCCGCCCCCTCCTCTACAAAAACGAGGAGGGGCGGAAAGAAAAAGAAGCCGGCTGCAAAAAGGGCAGCCGGTGAGTCAGCTCCCGCCGCGGCACCAGAGCAGCCGCAAGGCGGGACAGACGAGGGAGCGATGGACGTAGCCCCGTAATGGGTTGCGTCCATCGCTTCCTTCAAAGTAATTTGAACCACTCCGCCAGGGCACAGGATCTCCTCGTCCACACCATGGCGGAGTGGTCAATCGACGTCGCTGTCGCCGCGGAGCCGTACTTCGTCCCCACCGACCAGGACTGCTGGATGGGGGACGTCGACGGCTCCGTGGCCATTGTGTTGAGACAGTCCGCGGCGTTACCCCCCTTGGAAATGGTGGCCAGGGGACCCGGGTACGTCGCGGCTAGGATCGACGGGACCGTCGTGATCGGGGCGTACTTCTCTCCGAACAGGAGCCTCGCCGAGTTCGAGCGGTTTCTGGGCGGGCTCGAGGCGCTTTTACACCGCCTCGGGTCCCGCCCTGTCATCGTCGCGGGGGACTTCAATGCCAAGTGCACGGCTTGGGGTTCCCCCCGCACGGATGCGAGAGGCGAGGCCCTTTCGGAGTGGGCGATCGCGACCGGCCTCTGTCTCCTAAACAGAGGCACGGTCGCGACTTGCGTGCGGTGGAACGGGCAATCTCACGTGGACGTGACGTTCGCGTCCCCGTCCGCCGTGCGCCGCACCCGCGGCTGGCGCGTACTCGAGGGGGCGGAGACGCTCTCGGACCACAGATACGTCCGATTCGAGCTCTCCGCCTCCTCCTTGTCGTCGTCGTCAGCCGCGGGCGCCCGCGGTGAGGAGGAGCTCCCGCAAGGTGCGCCCCGTTCGTTCCCCAGGTGGGCCTTGAAACGAATGAACAAGGAGTTGCTGATGGAGGCGGCCGCTGTTGCTGCGTGGGCGCCAAAACCCGCGCGGCTCGCGGACGTGGATGCGGAGGTCGACTGGTTCCGGGGCACCATGGCAAACATTTGTGATGCCGCCATGCCCCGGGTCGGCCCCCGAGCACCACGTGGGGGTGCGTTCTGGTGGTCGCCCGAGATCGCGAGACTCCGTGAGGAGTGCGTGAGGGCGCGCCGCCGGAGCGCACGCCACTGCCGCCGCCGTCGTCGCGACGCTACGTTCGCGGAGACGGCGGCCCGGCTGCACGCTGACTGTCGTCAAAAGCAGACGGCGCTGCAGCTGGCCATCGGCGAGGCCAAGAAGCAGAGCATGAAGACTCTCCTGGAGTCGCTCGACGAAGATCCCTGGGGGCGCCCATACAAGATGGTTCGCAGGAAACTGCAACCGTGGGCGCTCCCGGTGACCGAGCGGCTCCAGCCTCGGCAGCTGCGGGAAATTGTTGCGGCACTCTTCCCGCCGGCAGCGGGGGGGGACTTTGAGCCTCCCCAGATGGACGCCACGTGGGGCACGCCTCCGCGTCGCCCCAGCGTTCCCGCTGCCGAGGAGCCCCCTCCCCCTATCACGGGGGCGGAGATCCATGCGGCCGTGTCCAGAATGAGAGCGAAGGACGCGGCCCCCGGCCCTGACGGCGTTCACGGCCGGGTCTGGAGCTTGGCCTTCGAGGCCCTAGGGGACCGGCTCGGGGGGCTTTTCGAAGCGTGCCTCGAGTCGGGACGGTTCCCGTCGAAATGGAAGACGGGCAGACTGGTCCTTCTGCGGAAGGACGGGCGCCCCGCGGACTCACCCGCGGGCTATCGCCCCATCGTGTTGCTGGACGAAGCGGGCAAGATGCTCGAGAGGATCGTCGCGGCCCGCATCGTCCGGCACCTGACCGAGACGGGTCCCGATCTTTCGGCGGAGCAATACGGCTTCAGAGAGGGCCGCTCGACTATCGACGCAATTCTGCGCGTGCGGGCCCTCTCCGATGAAGCCGTATCCCGGGGCGGGGTGGCGATGGCGTTATCCTTAGATGTAAGGAACGCCTTCAACACTCTGCCCTGGTCGGTGATCGCGGGGGCGCTGGAGTATCACGGCGTCCCCGCATACCTCCGCCGACTGATCGGCTCCTATCTCGAGGGCAGGTCGATCCAGTGCATCGGACACGGTGGGGTGATGTACCGCTTCCCCGTCGAGCGCGGTGTTCCGCAGGGGTCCGTCCTGGGCCCCCTGCTGTGGAACATCGGCTACGACTGGGTCCTGCGGGGCGTCATTCGGGGACCCCTCCCCGGGCTGAGCGTAATCTGTTACGCCGACGACACGTTGATCGTGGCTCCGGGGAGGGACTACCGGGAGTCTGCCCGTCTGGCGTGCGCAGGCGTGGCACACGTCGTCACTAGGATCCGACGGTTGGGGCTCGAGGTGGCGCTCGACAAAACCCAGGCCCTGTTATTTCACGGGCCGGGACGAGCGCCGCCTGTGGGTGCCCACCTCGTGATCGGAGGCGTCCGCGTCGGGGTCGGGGTGACCGGTCTTCGGTACCTCGGCCTTGAACTGGATGGTCGGTGGAACTTCCGCGCTCACTTTGCGAAGTTGGGCCCTCGACTGATGGCGACGGCCGGCTCTTTGAGCCGGCTGCTTCCAAACGTCGGGGGTCCCGATCAGGTGGCGCGCCGCCTCTACATGGGGGTGGTGCGGTCGATGGCACTATACGGCGCGCCCGTATGGTGCCACGCCCTGACCCGCCAGAATGTCGCCGCGCTGCGACGTCCGCAGCGCGCGATCGCGGTCAGGGCGATCCGAGGATACCGCACCGTCTCCTTCGAGGCGGCGTGCTTGCTCGCCGGGGCGCCACCCTGGGACCTGGAGGCGGAGGCGCTCGCTGCCGATTACCGGTGGCGTAGCGACCTCCGCTCTAGGGGGGAAGGGCGCCCCGGCGAAGGAGTAGTTCGAGCGCGGAGGCTCCAATCTCGGCGGTCCGTGCTGGAGGCGTGGTCTCGCCGCTTGGCGGACCCGTCGGCCGGCCTCCGAACCGTCGAGGCGGTCCGCCCGGTTCTCGCGGACTGGGTGGGCCGCGACCGCGGATGCCTCACCTTCCGGCTAACGCAGATGCTTACCGGCCATGGTTGTTTCGGCCGGTACTTGCACAAGATAGCCGGAAGGGAACCGACGGCGCAGTGCCACCACTGCGCGGACCGCGACGAGGAAGACACAGCGGAACACACGCTGGCGCGTTGCTCTGGATTCGACGAGCAACGCGCCGCCCTCGTCGCGGTCATTGGAGAGGACCTCTCGCTGCCGCGCGTCGTGGCTACGATGCTCGGCAGCGACGCGTCCTGGAAGGCGATGCTCGACTTCTGCGAGTCCACCATATCGCAGAAGGAGGCGGCGGAGCGAGAGAGGGAGAGCTCTTCCCTTTCCGCACCGATCCGTCGCCGTCGAGCCGGGGGCCGGAGGCGGGAATACGCCCGTACGTCCCGGCCCCTGTAGGTGGCGGCCTCTCCCCGGTGAAGGTCAAGGGGCGACCTGAGGGGGTGAGGCCGCGCGGCGCGCTACCAGCACTCTAGCGCGCTGCCGTGGAGTGATTAGAGCGACCGGTCGACGGTGTATCGCGTCCCGACCCGGCAGGCTGGTTCTGGTCCAGCGGGGTATTCCGGGACACCAGCGGCACCGTCTGGGCGGCCCGACGGGCTGCCGTACCGAGACGGCCGACGTTTCAGAGCCTTCGATTCGCCTCGAAGGCTCCGTCGGCTGGGCGTCCTTGGGGTGAGCCGCGCCGTCTGGTTGTAGTGTTGACCGCGGTAGCCCCCCTACCTCATCCGGGTTCTGACCTCGGAGGGGATCGGACGTCGGGTGTAAGAGTGCAGAGGAGTCGTTTAGTGGGTGGGCTCTAAAATCCTTGGGCCCGCGGTCTGCTCACAACACCATGCAGATCGTTGAGTCTCACATACCCCGCGCGCCCCTTTTGCGCGGGGACCTCGTAGGAGGTTCGGCCCTCTACCCGAAAAAAAAAAAAAAAAAAAAAAAGGTTCCCGGGACCTTGGTCGGTGATCGCGGGGGCGCTGGAGTATCACGGCGTCCCCGCATACCTCCGCCGACTGATCGGCTCCTACCTCGAGGGCAGGTCGATCCAGTGCATCGGACACGGTGGGGCGATGTACCGCTTCCCCGTCGAGCGCGGTGTTCCGCAGGGGTCCGTCCTGGGCCCCCTGCTGTGGAACATCGGCTACGACTGGGTCCTGCGGGGCGTCATTCGGGGTCCCCTCCCCGGGCTGAGCGTAATTTGTTACGCCGACGACACGTTGGTCGTGGCTCCGGGGAGGGACTACCGGGAGTCTGCCCGTCTGGCGTGCGCAGGCGTGGCACACGTCGTCACAAGGATCCGACGGCTGGGACTCGAGGTGGCGCTCGACAAAACCCAGGCCCTGTTGTTTCACGGGCCGGGACGAGCGCCGCCTCTGGGTGCCCACCTCGTGATCGGAGGCGTCCGCGTCGGGGTCGGGGTGACCGGTCTTCGGTACCTCGGCCTTGAACTGGATGGTCGGTGGAACTTCCGCGCTCACTTTGCGAAGTTGGGCCCTCGACTGATGGCGACGGCCGGCTCTTTGAGCCGGCTGCTTCCAAACGTCGGGGGTCCCGATCAGGTGGCGCGCCGCCTCTACATGGGGGTGGTGCGGTCGATGGCACTATACGGCGCGCCCGTATGGTGCCGCGCCCTGACCCGCCAGAACGTCGCCGCGCTGCGACGTCCGCAGCGCGCGATCGCGGTCAGGGCGATCCGAGGATACCGCACCGTCTCCTTCGAGGCGGCGTGCTTGCTCGCCGGGGCGCCACCCTGGGACCTGGAAGCGGAGGCGCTCGCTGCCGATTACCGGTGGCGTAGCGACCTCCGCTCTAGGGGGGAAGGGCGCCCCAGCGAAGGTGTAGTTCGAGCGCGGAGGCTCCACTCTCGGCGGTCCGTGCTGGAGGCGTGGTCTCGCCGCTTGGCGGACCCGTCGGCCGGCCTCCGAACCGTCGAGGCGGTCCGCCCGGTTCTCGCGGACTGGGTGGGCCGCGACCGCGGATGCCTCACCTTCCGGCTAACGCAGATGCTTACCGGCCATGGTTGTTTCGGCCGGTACTTGCAAAAGATAGCCGGAAGGGAACCGACGGCGCAGTGCCACCACTGCGCGGACCGCGACGAGGAAGACACAGCGGAACACACATTGGCGCGTTGCTCTGGATTTGACGAGCAACGCGCCGCCCTCGTCGCGGTCATAGGAGAGGACCTCTCGCTGCCGCGCGTCGTGGCTACGATGCTCGGCAGCGACGCGTCCTGGAAGGCGATGCTCGACTTCTGCGAGTCCACCATCTCGCAGAAGGAGGCGGCGGAGCGAGAGAGGGAGAGCTCTTCCCTTTCCGCACCGATCCGTCGCCGTCGAGCCGGGGGCCGGAGGCGGGAATACGCCCGTACGTCCCGGCCCCTGTAGGTGGCGGCCTCCCCCCGGTGAAGGTCAAGGGGCGACCTGAGGGGGTGAGGCCGCGCGGCGCGCTACCAGCACTCTAGCGCGCTGCCGTGGAGTGATTAGAGCGACCGGTCGACGGTGTATCGCGTCCCGACCCGGCAGGCTGGTTCTGGTCCAGCGGGGTATTCCGGGACACCAGCGGCACCGTCTGGGCGGCCCGACGGGCTGCCGTACCGAGACGGCCGACGTTTCAGAGCCTTCGATTCGCCTCGAAGGCTCCGTCGGCTGGGCGTTCTTGGGGTGAGCCGCGCCGTCTGGTTGTAGTGTTGACCGCGGTAGCCCCCCTACCTCATCCGGGTTTTGACCTCGGAGGGGATCGGACGTCGGGTGTAAGAGTGCAGAGGAGTCGTTTAGTGGGTGGGCTCTAAAATCCTTGGGCCCGCGGTCTGCTCACAACACCATGCAGATCGTTGAGTCTCACATACCCCGCGCGCCCCTTTTGCGCGGGGACCTCGTAGGAGGTTCGGCCCTCTACCCGAAAAAAAAAAAAAAAAAAAAAAAAGGTTCCCGGGACCTGTAGTGTTGACCGCGGTAGCCCCCCTACCTCATCCGGGTTCTGACCTCGGAGGGGATCGGACGTCGGGTGTAAGAGTGCAGAGGAGTCGTTTAGTGGGTGGGCTCTAAAATCCTTGGGCCCGCGGTCTGCTCACAACACCATGCAGATCGTTGAGTCTCACATACCCCGCGCGCCCCTTTTGCGCGGGGACCTCGTAGGAGGTTCGGCCCTCTACCCGAAAAAAAAAAAAAAAAAAAAAAAAAGGTTCCCGGGACCTGGGCGGGCCCCCCGGCGCGCACTCAGCGTGGCCGGGGGCTCCGTCTGTGGGGGAGTTTTGCTGGACTTCCACCGGGCGCGTCCGTAGGTGGCGGATAACGGGCTTCTGGGAGCAGTCACACTCCCAGGGGTATCGCTCCTTCTTTCTCGTCGTGTCACGGCGGGGGAGATTGAGCGACGCGGACCAAAACCAGCACGGGGGGTTCCGGGCTCTCCACGCCCTTCACTGGCTGAAGGGTGTTTCTTCTGGGGATGCCCGGGCCTCCTCGTTCCCATTTTCCCCCTTCGTTTTATCTTGCCCTTTATGTTATTTTGTTTTATTTTCTGTTTGTATTGCCTTCTTTTGTTTTATTTGTCTTATTGGTTTTACTTTTTCTTTTTTCATCTTTTTGTTTTGGGGCCACGTCCGAACTATTTTCGGCGTGACCCACCGGAGGTGGCGGGCCGCTCTTGGTCTGCCTTTGTCGTTGAGAAAGCGAGCCGGCGTTGTTTGCGCTTCTTCCGGCCGCTGGTCGCCATGTCCCCGGCTGCACAGCTACAGGGGAACGCCCTCCAGAGGGGGGTACCGGTATACCGGCGTGGCTGCGTGGATTGGTGCTCACTCGAGCGTAGGGCGGTGGTCTGTCGTGCTGCTCGTTGCACTCGATGGACTGCCGGCCAACCCGTAATCCTCACCGTGTGGGGGACGGGGGCCGCTGCCGCGAGGTACGGGGCTGCGAGGACGTAAACCTCTATAAAAAATACCCCAATCTTAAGCTCTGGCGCCCGGCGATGGGATGCATGGCTGGTGGGAGACCAGTCGCGAGGGCGTCCCAGGGGACCGTACCCCTGGCTAATAAAAACAGGAACTAACATAATGAAAAAATGTCCAGTTATAAAGAAGAATTACCCCAGGAGGGTACCTCCCGCTCCGCGGGGGGAGAATCCCTCCGTGCGGCCGAGCGATCGGCCGCACGCTGCCCCTCGTCTTCTGGGGGGGGCAATAACTGTTCGAAGAGGTCCGTGAAGGACGGTGGTAGGGTGTCCGCGAAGGACGGAGAAAACAAAGAACGTCGAGGAGGGTCCGTGAAGGACAACGAAGCAGCAAACGTCTTGTCGGACGATAGCATGGCGACGGCCAGCTCGGGCCGTTCGTCACTGACTGGAAGCCGAAGAAAGAGGCTGAAGGGCTCCAGCACGGAGTGCTCAGAGAGCAGCTCCGGTGAAGAGACGGCGTGCTCAGCCGGAAGAGCCGCCTCCAAGACCCCGTCAAAGAGGGGCAGAGGAAGACCGCCCACAACCGGGCAGTACGTTGGCCTCGCCGCCGCCAAGGAGGCGTATGTGAAGGCCCAACGAGAGGAGCTGGCGCTGCGCGCCGAGAGAGAGGTCACCGAGAGTGTCCGAAAGCTGCGAGTGAGGGAAGACGCCGTCGCGGGCAGCACGGGGGAACCAGCACTCGACCCCGAACGTCGACTAGACGAGTCCGCGAAGCTGGCCGTAGCAATCGCGGCCAAGTCTGGGAACCTGAAGGGCACATACGTACGTGCCCTGAAGGAGATGGCTGCCGCCATTCGGGAGGCCAAGGAAGATATGGCAGCAAGGACTACCGACGGTGAGACGAAGAGACTGCAGGAGCTCTGCAGGAGGCAGGAGGCCGAGATCCTGCACCTCAAGAATGCGATCGCCGACATGAGGTCGGAGATGGCGCGCCTGGCCCAGGCCGTGGGATCGCCAGCAGCCGTCCCCGCCCCCGTACCCGCCCCCGCCCCGATCCAACGGAGCGACGACGAGGAGGAGCGGCGCCTCCAGCGCATCATGCGTGCGGTCGGCACCATGCTGGATGCGCGCCTCTCTGGGCTGGAAGCGCGACTGCCTCCAGAGCCCAGGATGAGACCACCCCTGGCCGCAGACCACAGGAGAAGCCGCGGTCAAGAAAAGACGCCGACACCACCAACGGCAGCAGAATCAATGCCGACGCCCGGACCAACAACTGCAGTCGCGACGGCGGCACCCAACGGTGGTGGCCCGCAGAAAAAGAAGGCGCCGAAAAGCAGGCAGCAGCCGGCTCAACCAGAACCACGGACATTCCCCCCCGCCCCAGCTGCTCTGACGGAAGCCTGGACGACGGTAGCCCGAAGAGGCGCCAAGCCGAGGACGGCGACGGCGACCGGCACCGTGCCCGCTCCACCGCCCCTGAAGGAAAAGAAGAAGAGACTCCGGCCACCCCGCTCGCAGGCAGTTATTGTCAAGCTGCAGCCGGAGGCCGTCGAGCGCGGAGTCACCTATCGGGCAGTCCTCGCCGAGGCCAGGGCTAAAATCGATCCGGCAGAGCTGGGGATCCCTATCCAGCGGATACGCTCGGCGGTGACGGGAGCAAAGGTATTGGTCGTAGAAGGCGCCGACCAGAACGAAAAAGCTGATTTGCTGGCGGAGAAATTACGGGAGGTTTTGCCCTCGGACAGCATTGTCGTCTCGAGGCCGACAATAACGGCCGCTGTCAGACTGAGCGGCCTCGACGAATCCATATCCCGGGAGGAGCTTGTTGCCGAGGTCGCCAGGATTGGAGAGTGCCCCCCCGACATTGTGAAGGTTGGGGAAATAAAAATGGGCCCCGGAGGCACTGGCCAGGTCTTGGTCAGATGCCCCATAGCGGGTGTCAAAAAAATATTGGCCGTCAACAAGCTGCGGATCGGGTGGAGCGTCCTTCGCGCGCAACTCCTCGAGGCGAGGCGCCTGCAGTGCTACCGCTGCCACGCACTGGGCCACGTGAGTGCCCGTTGCCCATCGTCGGTGGACCGCAGTGGTGAGTGCTACCGCTGCGGCCAGACCGGCCACAAGTCCGCGGGCTGCGCGCTCACCCCGCATTGTACAATCTGCGCCGGCGCCGGTAGGCCTGCAGCGCACGTCTCCGGGGGCAAGGCTTGCGCCAAGCCCCCGAAACAAAGGCAACAGAGGAGCAGCGCCGCCGAAGAGAAACGGCGGAGTCAGCCCGGTACGGCTACGGCGACACCAATGGACGACGAATAATGACCGGCAGCCCGTATCATATCTTACAGGGCAACCTCAATCGCTCCGCCAGAGCTCAGGACCTGCTGATCCAGAGCATGGCGGAGCGGTTGACCCATCTGGCGGTCGTCGCCGAGCCCTACCGGGTCCCTTCGGTTCCCGACTGGGCGGGAGATATTGACGGCCTGGTGGCCGTGATCCAGCGTCGGTCAGCGGTGGGCGCTCCGCCCGAATTCGACGTCGTGCAGAGGGGTCGGGGCTTCGTCGCAGTCTTCTGGGCGGGCTTGCTCGTCGTCGGGGTGTACTTCTCCCCCAACCGGCCGCTCGCCGAATTCGAGTCTTTTCTCGACGAACTCGGTCAGGTCGTGGGGAGGTCGCGCTCAAGGCGCGCGCTCGTTCTCGGGGACCTCAACGCGAAGTCGTCCGCTTGGGGTTCCCCGGTCACCTGTCCCAGGGGACGGGAGACGGAGGAGTGGTTGGTCGGGAGCGGTCTCGTTGTCCTCAACCGCGGCGCCGAGAACACATGCGTCCGTCGTTCGGGTGGGTCCGTGGTGGATGTGTCTTTTGGGACCCCCGACGTCGCGCGCCGCGTCTGCGGTTGGGAGGTGTTGGTCGACGTGGAGACGCTCTCCGACCACCGCTACATTGGTTTCCGTGTGGCCGCGGCCCCGGAGTCTTCTTCGGTAACGACTTTGCCCTTTGGTGGCGGCGTGGAGGGCCCGCGCTGGGCCCTGAAGCGCCTCGACACGGAGCGGCTGCAGGAGGCGGCCGTCGTCCAGGCCTGGCGGTTGGACTCCCTGGGCGAGCCGGCGGACGTGCGCGAGGGTGCGGAGCGGCTGCGCGAGGCGATGTCGCGAGTCTGCGACTACGCCATGCCCCGCGTCCGAGCGTACGCGCCGAGGCGCCAAGTCTACTGGTGGAACGAGGGGATCGCCGGCCTGCGACGCCGATGCGCCGGTAGTCGTCGAAAATATCAGCACCTCCGTCGTCGGAGGCACCGGGACGAGGAAGAAGAGGACCGGGCGTACGAGGAGTACCGGGAGGACGTGCGGGCCCTGCGCGTCGCCATTGGAGAGGCGAAGGAGGCGGCGTGGAAGGAGCTTTTGGAGACGCTGGACCGCGACCCGTGGGGGCGACCGTATCGCCTCGCGCGGAGCACAATGCGCTCTTGGGCCCCGCCCGCGACGAGCACCCTGCCGCCTGACATCGTTCGGCACGTGATTGGGGGACTGTTTCCAGACGCACCTGGAACTCCCTTCGTTCCCCCCGTCATGATAACACCGACAACCGGAGCTCAGATTGGTGCAGAAGAGGAGGAGGTGTCGCCGGCGGAATTCGGTGCGGCCATCGAAAAAATGAAGGCGAGGAGGACGGCGCCAGGTCCCGATGGACTGTCGAATCGGGCCTGGGCGCTGGCATTACAGACTGAGGGTGGTCTGGGACCTGTCCTCCGAGGGCTGCTCAGCAGGTGCCTCCGAGAGGGCAGGTTCCCGGAAGAATGGAAGACGGGTCGGTTGGTCCTCATCCCCAAGGAGGGGCGCCCCAGAGACCAGCCATCGGGGTATCGCCCAATAGTCGTGCTGAGCGAGGCCGGCAAGCTTCTCGAGCGCGTCGTTGCCGGTCGCCTCGTGCGGCACCTTGAAAATGTCGGGCCAAATCTGGCCGACTCTCAGTACGGGTTCCGGAGGGGTCGCTCGACCTTGGACGCGGTCCAGCGCGTCCGCGACCTCTCCGACCAGGCGTGCTCCCGGGGAGGCGTGTTGTTGGCGGTGTCTATAGACATATCCAACGCCTTCAATACGATCCCCTGGAGCACGATCCTGGAGTCGTTAAGGTTTCACCGCGTCCCCACCGGTCTCCGGAACCTGATCGAGGATTACCTCGCAGGGCGGGCTGTGGTCTTCCCCGAACGGAGGGGGTGGGGACACAAAGCGGTTTCGTGTGGTGTCCCGCAGGGGTCGGTTCTGGGTCCGCTCCTGTGGGACGTCGGGTTCGACTGGGTCCTCCGCGGGGCTAACCTGCGTGGCGTGCAGGTCATCTGCTACGCCGACGACACGCTGGTGACGGCCCGCGGAGACGACTACCGTTCGGCGTCGATCCTGGCTGCGGCTGCGGTGGCAACAGTCGTAGCCAGAATAAGGAAGCTCGGCCTGGAGGTCGCCCTGCACAAGTCCGAGGCCGTGTGTTTTCACCCGGCTCGGAAGGGGCCTCCTCCCGGCGCGAGCATAACCATCGGAGGGACTGCGATCGCTGTCCGGTCCCAACTTAAATATCTGGGGCTCGTGCTGGACAGCAGGTGGAGTTTTGACCGGCATTTTGATGTGCTGGTCCCGAAATTGCTCGGGGCGGCGGGTGCCTTAGCCCGCTTGCTCCCGAACATTGGAGGAGGAGGAAAGTCGGTCCGGCGTCTTTACCTGGGAGTGGTGCGGAGCATGGCCCTGTACGGCGCTCCCGTCTGGTCGCCCACGCTCTCCGCTCGCAACGCGGCCCTCTTGCAGAGGGTTCAGAGGGTGCTGGCGGTGAGGGTCGTGCGGGGCTACCGCACCATTTCGACGGAGGTCGCTTGCGCCCTCGCCGGTTCCCTTCCGTGGGAGTACGAGGCCGAGGTCCTGGCCGCGGTGTACCGGCGCAGGGCGCAATCTTTGGGTCGGGGAAGTGTGCCCCGTCTGTCTGTCGTCGCCCGATGGAGGCGTGCTGCGCGTCGCGTGGCAACGTTGAAGTGGAAAGAGAGGCTGGCTGCAGAGGAGATCCACCGTGGTTCTCGAACCCGGCGGCGCACCCTCGCAGCCCTGGTGCCCGTGTTGGAGGCCTGGATTGACAGGCGTCACGGCGTGCTCGACTTCCGGCTCACGCAGGTCCTCTCGGGGCATGGCTGCTTCGGGAGGTACTTGTGGCGGGTCGGGAGAGAGCCGCATCCCGGATGCCACCAATGCGGGCATCCAGACGACGACGCGCAGCACGCCCTCGAAGCGTGCCCGAGGTGGGAGTATCCGCGGCAGTCACTCGTCGCGGTGCTCGGGGCAGACTTAAGTTTGCCGGTCGTAGTGTCCCGCATGGTCGAGGACGAGCGTTGCTGGAGAGCGATGGCCGACTATGCGGACCTGGTCATGACGCTCCGCGAAACGGAGGAGCGAGACAGAGAGTGCGACCCAAACTCAGTTGCACTCAGGCGAAAGAGACGGGGTGGGCGGCGCGGGCGAAGGGCCCCCGCTCAGCTCCCGTAGGGACCGTCGGGCGTCGGGCGCGGGGGCGCCTGATGCTCGACACGATAGTCCAGTTGTGGTGGTGAGGGTATAGGGCGCTGTGGCTCCGGTGCCTACCTCACGAAGAAGTTGCGGTCAGCAATGGCCGACGTTGATCCCGCCGTTCGTCAGGCTGGGAGCCGGTGTGGGGGCCTGCGGGGCGCGTTTCCCTGCGGTATCGTGGGTTCCCCCTATGCCGGAAAGGAAGGAGCTCGTTGGGTTTTAGTCGGTAGTCGTTAAGCTGGGCGGGTTCGGCGCGAGCTGAACTTAGCCCAGCGCGCCTTTCTCAAGGCGTAGTCTCCGTGGACTAATTGGTCGAGGGCGCGGACCTCGGTTCGCGACTTCTTCCTCTTTGTTCCACCGGAGGCGCGGAGTCCGACATAACCCGGTCCGACCCCCGTCGGCCGGGTATCCGTAAAGACTGGGATTCCCCATCGATACCAAAAAAAAAAAAAAAAAAAAAAAAAGGTTAGGTTAGGTTAGGTTAGGTTCCCGAGGGACCTGGGCGGGCCCCCCGGCGCGCACTCTGCGTGGCCGGGGGCTCCGTCTGTGGGGGAGTTTTGCTGGACTTCCACCGGGCGCGTCCGTAGGTGGCGGATAACGGGATCCTCTGGGAACAGTCCCACTCCCAGGGGTATCGTCCGATCTTTTTCGTTGCAAGGATTTCTAGGTGTTAGGTAGGTAGGCTAGGTGTAGGAGTAGGGTAGCCTAGTTAGGCTTTGCAACGAATGAGATCGGATGACGCGGACCAAAACCAGCAGGGGGAGTTGCGGGCTCTCCACGCCCTTCACTCGCTGAAGGGTGTTCCTCCTGGAGACGCTCGGGCTCCCTCTCTTGTCCCCTTTCTTCCCCCTTTTTGTTTTTCGGGTCACGTCCGACCCGTTTCGGACGTAGCCCATGGGTGACGGTGGGCCACTTTTGGTCTGCCTTTTGATGGAGTAGTGAGCCGGCGTTGCTTATGCATCTTCCGGCCGCTGGTCGCCATGTCCCCGGCTTCGGCTACAGGGGCACGCCCTCCAGAGGGGGGTACCGGTATACCGGCGTGGCTTCGTGGTTGTTGCTCTTTTGAGCGTCGGGCGGTGGTCTGTCGTGTTGCTCGTTGCACTCGGCGGGCCGCCGGCCAACCCGTAATCCTCACCGTGTGGGGAACGGGGGCCGCTGCTGCGAGGCACGGGGCCGCGAGGACGTAAACCTCTTTAAAAAATGCCCCAATCCTAAGCTCTGGTGCCCGGCGATGGGATGAATGGCTGGAGGGAGTCCAGTCCCAAGGGTACCAACCAGACCCCAGGGGACCGACCCCTGGTTAATCAAAAAGGAAAAATGAAAAATGGCACCTGTGAAGAACTTATTACCCCAGGAGGGTACCTCCCGCTCCGCGGGGGGAGAATCCCTCCGTGCGGTCGAGCGATCGGCCGCACGCTGCCCCACCGTTTCTGGGGGGGGCACACACTGCCACGAGGAAGGGGGCGACAGCACGGGTCGCGTAAGGGACAGAGTCCCAACCGTGCTACTCGAGCGCTGCGAGAGTTTGATCTCGTTGCACTCGGCGCGGAGCTCCGCGAGGGGCGACGCGTCTAGTGGGCGGGAGACGCCAGCGCTGTTCGTAGACAGCACTCGACAGCGAACGCGGCGGAAGCGGAAGTCGGCTCGACGGCCGGCGTCCTCCGCTCCGTCAGATTCGTCAGACGGTGAGCCCGCTAGCGCCAAATATATGGCGTTGGCGGAGGGGCCGGCGACTGCTGCAGCGTCGCCCGCCACCGATTGTAACATGATATCTTCCGGCGGACTGGCTGCTGCCCCCTCGGTGCAGACCAGGGCCGCCCGCCGTGAGGCCCAGGAAAAATCAATTGGAGAGGTTGAGCGCCTAGAGCGCTCCCTACTAGAGGTAGGTCCCTCTGACCACCTCAGAGCCTTTGAGGTGGTCGGAAAGCTTATGACGGCGATCGCCACAAAATCCAGCGCTGGTCTGAAGGGCGACTATTTGCGGGCCCTTAAATCTGCATCTGCCACCCTAGAGGAGCGACGAAGAGAGGTGGTGAACCGCACTACGACGACGGAGACGGCGGCCGTGCGACAGGAGTTGGACCTGATGCACGCCCGCTTCGACCAGGTATCGAACGAAAATGACAAACTTCGAACGGAGAATGGGCAGCTGCGCGTGGACATGGCCGAGTTGAGGACCATGGTTGCCGACCTCATCGAGCGGCAACGCAGCTCTGCCCTTGTCCCTCCTCCGCTAGAAGCGGAAGGCCTCAGTGAGGTCGAGCAGTTGAGGCGGCAGCTCCTCATACAGGAGGCGCGCAGCTCCAAGGTGGAGCGCGCGAGACCGCCCCTCGCTCACGAGGCTAAGGGAAGCGCACCTGTGCCGGCACCCCGCAGGAGTGTGCAGCCCGCTGCAAAAACATACAGCGGGAAGAAGATTACACCCGCGCGAGCTCCCGCTGCGGCTGCACCTAAACCCACGGCCCCCGCATCTAAACCGGTGTCCGCTCCTGCCCCGTCCCAGCCTGCGAAGGCGGGGCCCGGCAGGAGCCGGACCAAGAAGAAGGGGGGCGTCAACGCCGCCAAACCGGCACCGACCCCCCAGCCCCGCCCACTGCCCCCGGCCCCGGTAAACATGAACGAGGCCTGGACGACGGTGGTGCGGCGCGGGCCCAAAAAGGTGGCGGCGCCTCCTGCGCCGCGCCCCAAGCCCGCCCCTGCGGCCGCCGCTCCCCGCCAAGAGGGTCGAGCGGAGCCGAGGGGCCGAACTGGAAGAAGGAGGCCGCGCGCCCCGCGGTCGGCTGCAGTGGTAGTGGAGCTGCTGCCGGCCGGCAAAGAAAAGGGCATCACCTACCACGAGGTGATGACCCAGGCGCGCGGCGGCGTAAATGTGGACGCCCTCGGCGTGGAGGGTGGCCTGAGGGTCCGGCAGACGGCCAACGGGGCCCGCCTGGTAGAATGCCCCGGCGCGAATTCCAGCGCCGCGGCAGAAAAACTGGCGGTCCGTCTGCGGGAAATCTTGCCGGACCCCGAGGTGGTGCGCATCGCGCGGCCCGTAAAAATGGCGGAGGTGAAGATTACGGGCCTCGACGAGTGCGCCACGAAGGAGGAGGTCGCCGCGGCCATCGCGTCGCAGGGCAACTGCGCCCTCGCCGACGTCAAAGTCGGGGAGCTCCGGGCAACCTACTCCGGTACCCGGACGGCGTGGGCGCGTTGCCCCATCGCAACGGCGAACCTCCTGGCCACCCCTCCACAGGGGCGGCCTTCCGACAGCCCAGGAAGGCTGCGCGTGGGCTGGGTAGTGGCCCACGTGCAGCTGCAGGATGCCAGGCCGTGGCGCTGTCTTCGGTGCTTCGGCACCGGCCACGGTCTCGCCAAGTGCCCCTCGACCGTGGACCGCAGCGGCTTGTGTTTCCGCTGCGGCCAGCCGGGGCACAAGGCTGCATCCTGCACGACAGCCGCGCCGCACTGCGTCTTGTGCGACGCGGCCAAAAGGAAGGCCGACCACCGGGCCGGGGGCCCGGCGTGCAAATCCGCCCCCTCCTCAACCAAAACGAGGAGGGGCGGAAAGAAAAAGAAGCCGGCTGCAACAAGGGCAGCCGGTGAGTCAGTTCCCGCCGCGGCACCAGACGAGCCGCAGGGCGGGACAGACGAGGGAGCGATGGACGTAGCCCCGTAATGGGTTGCGTCCACCGCTTCCTCCAGTGCAATTTGAACCACTCCGCCAGGGCACAGGATCTCCTCGTCCACACCATGGCGGAGTGGTCAATCGACGTCGCTGTCGCCGCGGAGCCGTACTTCGTCCCCACCGACCAGGACTGCTGGATAGGGGACGTCGTCGGCTCCGTGGCCATTGTGTTGAGACAGTCCGCGGCGTTACCCCCCTTGGATATGGTGGCCAGGGGACCCGGGTACGTCGCGGCTAGGATCGACGGGACCGTCGTGATCGGGGCGTACTTTTCTCCGAACAGGAGCCTCGCCGAGTTCGAGCGGTTTCTGGGCGGGCTCGAGGCGCTTTTGCACCGCCTCGGGTCCCGCCCTGTCATCGTCGCGGGGGACTTCAATGCCAAGTGCACGGCTTGGGGTTCCCCCCGCACGGATGCGAGAGGCGAGGCCCTTTCGGAGTGGGCGATCGCGACCGGCCTCTGTCTCCTAAACAGAGGCACGGTCGCGACTTGCGTGCGGTGGAACGGGCAATCTCACGTGGACGTGACGTTCGCGTCCCCGTCCGCCGTGCGCCGCGCCCGCGGCTGGCGCGTACTCGAGGGGGCGGAGACGCTCTCGGACCACAGATACGTCCGATTCGAGCTCTCCGCCTCCTCCTTGTCGTCGTCGTCAGCCGCGGGCGCCCGCGGTGAGGAGGAGCTCCCGCAAGGTGCGCCCCGTTCGTTCCCCAGGTGGGCCTTGAAACGAATGAACAAGGAGTTGCTGATGGAGGCGGCCGCTGTTGCTGCGTGGGCGCCAAAACCCGCGCGGCTCGCGGACGTGGATGCGGAGGTCGACTGGTTCCGGGGCACCATGGCAAACATTTGTGATGCCGCCATGCCCCGGGTCGGCCCCCGAGCACCACGTGGGGGTGCGTTCTGGTGGTCGCCCGAGATCGCGAGACTCCGTGAGGAGTGCGTGAGGGCGCGCCGCCGGAGCGCACGCCACTGCCGCCGCCGTCGTCGCGACGCTACGTTCGCGGAGACGGCGGCCCGGCTGTACGCTGACTGTCGTCAAAAGCAGACGGCGCTGCAGCTGGCCATCGGCGAGGCCAAGAAGCAGAGCATGAAGACTCTCCTGGAGTCGCTCGACGAAGATCCCTGGGGGCGCCCATACAAGATGGTTCGCAGGAAACTGCAGCCGTGGGCGCTCCCGGTGACCGAGCGGCTCCAGCCTCGGCAGCTGCGGGAAATAGTTTCTGCGCTTTTCCCGCCGGCAGCGGGGGGGGATTTTGAGCCCCCCCAGATGGACGCCACGTGGGGCACGCCTCCGCGTCGCCCCAGCGTTCCCGCTGCCGAGGAGCCCCCTCCCCCTATCACGGGGGCGGAGATCCATGCGGCCGTGTCCAGAATGAGAGCGAAGGACGCGGCCCCCGGCCCTGACGGCGTTCACGGCCGGGTCTGGAGCTTGGCCTTCGAGGCCCTAGGGGACCGGCTCGGGGGGCTTTTCGAAGCGTGCCTCGAGTCGGGACGGT
Organism: Bombyx mori; assembly: GCF_030269925.1. Taxonomy (NCBI): domain Eukaryota; kingdom Metazoa; phylum Arthropoda; class Insecta; order Lepidoptera; family Bombycidae; genus Bombyx; species Bombyx mori. Next base: position 18,539,781 of record NC_085128.1, read on the forward strand.
TCCCGTCGAAATGGAAGACGGGCAGACTGGTCCTTCTGCGGAAGGACGGGCGCCCCGCGGACTCACCCGCGGGCTATCGCCCCATCGTGTTGCTGGACGAGGCGGGCAAGATGCTCGAGAGGATCGTCGCCGCCCGCATCGTCCGGCACCTGACCGAGACGGGTCCCGATCTTTCGGCGGAGCAATACGGCTTCAGAGAGGGCCGCTCGACTATCGACGCAATTCTGCGCGTGCGGGCCCTCTCCGATGAAGCCGTATCCCGGGGCGGGGTAGCGATGGCGTTATCCTTAGATGTAAGGAACGCCTTCAACACCCTGCCCTGGTCGGTGATCGCGGGGGCGCTGGAGTATCACGGCGTCCCCGCATACCTCCGCCGACTGATCGGCTCCTACCTCGAGGGCAGGTCGATCCAGTGCATCGGACACGGTGGGGCGATGTACCGCTTCCCCGTCGAGCGCGGTGTTCCGCAGGGGTCCGTCCTGGGCCCCCTGCTGTGGAACATCGGCTACGACTGGGTCCTGCGGGGCGTCATTCGGGGACCTCTCCCCGGGCTCAGCGTAATTTGTTACGCTGACGACACGTTGGTCGTAGCTCCGGGGAGGGACTACCGGGAGTCTGCCCGTCTGGCGTGCGCAGGCGTGGCACACGTCGTCACCAGGATCCGACGGTTGGGGCTCGAGGTGGCGCTCGACAAAACCCAGGCCCTGCTTTTTCACGGGCCGGGACGAGCGCCGCCTCTGGGTGCCCACCTCGTGATCGGAGGTGTCCGCGTCGGGGTCGGGGTGACCGGTCTTCGGTACCTCGGCCTCGAACTGGACGGTCGGTGGAACTTCCGCGCTCACTTTGAGAAGTTGGGCCCTCGGCTGATGGCAACGGCCGGCTCTTTGAGCCGGCTCCTTCCAAACGTCGGGGGTCCCGATCAGGTGGCGCGCCGCCTCTACATGGGGGTGGTGCGGTCGATGGCACTATACGGCGCGCCCGTATGGTGCCACGCCCTGACCCGCCAGAACGTCGCCGCGCTGCGACGTCCGCAGCGCGCGATCGCGGTCAGGGCGATCCGAGGATACCGCACCGTCTCCTTCGAGGCGGCGTGCTTGCTCGCCGGGGCGCCACCCTGGGACCTGGAGGCGGAGGCGCTCGCTGCCGATTACCGGTGGCGTAGCGATCTCCGCTCTAGGGGGGAAGGGCGCCCCGGCGAAGGAGTAGTTCGAGCGCGGAGGCTCCAATCTCGGCGGTCCGTGCTGGAGGCGTGGTCTCGCCGCTTGGCGGACCCGTCGGCCGGCCTCCGTACCGTCGAGGCGGTCCGTCCGGTCCTCGCGGACTGGGTGGGCCGCGACCGCGGATGCCTCACCTTCCGGCTGACGCAGATGTTGACCGGCCATGGGTGTTTTGGCCGGTACCTCTTTAAGATAGCCGGAAGGGAACCGACGGCGCAGTGCCACCACTGCGCGGACCGCGACGAGGAAGACACAGCGGAACACACGCTGGCGCGTTGCTCTGGATTCGACGAGCAACGCGCCGCCCTCGTCGCGGTCATTGGAGAGGACCTCTCGCTGCCGCGCGTCGTGGCTACGATGCTCGGCAGCGACGCGTCCTGGAAGGCGATGCTCGACTTCTGCGAGTCCACCATCTCGCAGAAGGAGGCGGCGGAGCGAGAGAGGGAGAGCTCTTCCCTTTCCGCACCGATCCGTCGCCGTCGAGCCGGGGGCCGGAGGCGGGAATACGCCCGTACGTCCCGGCCCCTGTAGGTGGCGGTCTCCCCCCGGTGAAGGTCAAGGGGCGACCTGAGGGGGTGAGGCCGCGCGGCGCGCTACCAGCACTCTAGCGCGCTGCCGTGGAGTGAATAGAGCGACCGGTCGACGGTGTATCGCGTCCCGACCCGGCAGGCTGGTTCTGGTCCAGCGGGGTATTCCGGGACACCAGCGGCACCGTCTGGGCGGCCCGACGGGCTGCCGTACCGAGACGGCCGACGTTTCAGAGCCTTCGATTCGCCTCGAAGGCTCCGTCGGCTGGGCGTCCTTGGGGTGAGCCGCGCCGTCTGGTTGTAGTGTTGACCGCGGTAGCCCCCCTACCTCATCCGGGTTCTGACCTCGGAGGGGATCGGACGTCGGGTGTAAGAGTGCAGAGGAGTCGTTTAGTGGGTGGGCTCTAAAATCCTTGGGCCCGCGGTCTGCTCACAACACCATGCAGATCGTTGAGTCTCACATACCCCGCGCGCCCCTTTTGCGCGGGGACCTCGTAGGAGGTTCGGCCCTCTACCCGAAAAAAAAAAAAAAAAAAAAGGTTAGGTTAGGTTAGGTTAGGTTAGGTTAGGTTAGGTTAGGTTAGGTTAGGTTAGGTTAGGTTAGGTTAGGTTAGGTTAGGTTGTAAGGATCCGCATCTGGGGCGCAAGCACGAAGCCACCCTGCTGAAAGGCCGGACACTGATAATGACATGTGTCGTTCCGCAGCCCGGGACCTGGGCGGGCCCCCCGGCGCGCACTCAGCGTGGTCGGGGGCTCCGTCTGTGGGGGAGTTTTGCTGGACTTCCACCGGGCGCGTCCGTAGGTGGCGGATAACGGGCTTCTGGGAGCAGTCACACTCCCAGGGGTATCGCTCCTTCTTTCTCGTCGTGTCACGGCGGGGGAGATTGAGCGACGCGGACCAAAACCAGCACGGGGGGTTCCGGGCTCTCCACGCCCTTCACTGGCTGAAGGGTGTTTCTTCTGGGGATGCCTGGGCCTCCTCGTTTCCATCTTCCCCCTTCGTTTTTATCTTCCCCTTTATGTTATTTTGTTTTATTTTCTGTTTGTTTTGCCTTCTTTTGTTTTATTTGTCTTTTTGGTTTTACTTTTTCTTTTGTTTTTTCATCTTTTTGTTTTGGGGCCACGTCCGAACTATTTTCGGCGTGACCCACCGGAGGTGGCGGGCCGCTCTTGGTCTGCCTTCGTCGTTGAGAAAGCGAGCCGGCGTTGTTTGCGCTTCTTCCGGCCGCTGGTCGCCATGTCCCCGGCTGCACAGCTACAGGGGAACGCCCTCCAGAGGGGGGTACCGGTATACCGGCGTGGCTTCGTGGATTGGTGCTCACTCGAGCGTAGGGCGGTGGTCTGTCGTGCTGCTCGTTGCACTCGATGGACTGCCGGCCAACCCGTAATCCTCACCGTAGTGGGGGACGGGGGCCGCTGCCGCGAGGTACGGGGCCGCGAGGACGTAAACCTCTATAAAAAATACCCCAATCTTAAGCTCTGGCGCCCGGCGATGGGATGCATGGCTGGTGGGAGACCAGTCGCGAGGGCGTCCCAGGGGACCGTACCCCTGGCTAATAAAAACAGGAAATAACATAATGAAAAAATGTCCAGTTATAAAGATGATTTACCCCAGGAGGGTACCTCCCGCTCCGCGGGGGGAGAATCCCTCCGTGCGGCCGAGCGATCGGCCGCACGCTGCCCCTCGTCTTCTGGGGGGGGCAATAACTGTTCGAAGAGGTCCGTGAAGGACGGTGGTAGGGTGTCCGCGAAGGACGGAGAAAAAGAACGTCGAGGAGGGTCCGTGAAGGACAACGAAGCAACAAACGTCTTGTCGGACGATAGCATGGCGACGGCCAGCTCGGGCCGTTCGTCGCTGACCGGAAGCCGAAGAAAGAGGCTGAAGGGCTCCAGCACGGAGTGCTCAGAGAGCAGCTCCGGTGAAGAGACGGCGTGCTCAGCCGGAAGAGCCGCCTCCAAAACCCCATCAAAGAGGGGCAGAGGAAGACCGCCCACAACCGGGCAGTACGTTGGCCTCGCCGCCGCCAAGGAGGCGTATGTGAAGGCCCAACGAGAGGAGCTGGCGCTGCGCGCCGAGAGAGAGGTCACCGAGAGTGTCCGAAAGCTGCGAGTGAGGGAGGACGCCGTCGCGGGCAGCACGGGGGAACCAGCACTCGACCCCGAACGCCGACTAGACGAGTCCGCGAAGCTGGCCGTAGCAATCGCGGCCAAGTCTGGGAACCTGAAGGGCACATACGTACGTGCCCTGAAGGAGATGGCTGCCGCCATTCGGGAGGCCAAGGAAGAGATGGCAGCAAGGACTACCGACGGTGAGACGAAGAGGCTGCAGGAGCTCTGCAGGAGGCAGGAGGCCGAGATCCTGCACCTCAAGAATGCGATCGCCGACATGAGGTCGGAGATGGCGCGCCTGGCCCAGGCCGTGGGATCGCCGGCAGCCGTCCCCGCCCCCGTACCCGCCCCCGCCCCGATCCAACGGAGCGACGACGAGGAGGAGCGGCGCCTCCAGCGCATCATGCGTGCGGTCGGCACCATGCTGGATGCGCGCCTCTCTGGGCTGGAAGCGCGACTGCCTCCAGAGCCCAGGATGAGACCACCCCTGGCCGCAGACCACAGGAGAAGCCGCGGTCAAGAAAAGACGCCGACACCACCAACGGCAGCAGAATCAATGCCGACGCCCGGACCAACAGCTGCGGTCGCGACGGCGGCACCCAACGGTGGTGGCCCGCAGAAAAAGAAGGCGCCGAAAAGCAGGCAGCAGCCGGCTCAACCAGAACCACGGACATTCCCCCCCGCCCCAGCTGCTCTGACGGAAGCCTGGACGACGGTAGCCCGAAGAGGCGCCAAGCCGAGGACGGCGACGGCGACCGGCACCGTGCCCGCTCCACCGCCCCTGAAGGAAAAGAAGAAGAGACTCCGGCCACCCCGTTCGCAGGCAGTTATTGTCAAGCTGCAGCCGGAGGCCGTCGAGCGCGGAGTCACCTATCGGGCAGTCCTCGCCGAGGCCAGGGCTAAAATTGATCCGGCAGAGCTGGGGATCCCTATCCAGCGGATACGCTCGGCGGTGACGGGAGCAAAGGTATTGGTCGTAGACGGCGCCGACCAAAACGAAAAAGCTGATTTGCTGGCGGAGAAATTACGGGAGGTTTTGCCCTCGGACAGCATTGTCGTCTCGAGGCCGACAATAACGGCCGCTGTCAGACTGAGCGGCCTCGACGAATCCATATCCCGGGAGGAGCTTGTTGCCGAGGTCGCCAGGATTGGAGAGTGCCCCCCCGACATTGTGAAGGTTGGGGAAATAAAAATGGGTCCCGGAGGCACTGGCCAGGTCTTGGTCAGATGCCCCATAGCGGGTGTCAAAAAAATATTGGCCGTCGAAAAGCTGCGGATCGGATGGAGCGTCCTTCGCGTGCAACTCCTCGAGACGAGGCGCCTGCAGTGCTACCGCTGCCACGCGCTGGGCCACGTGAGTGCCCGCTGCCCATCGTCGGTGGACCGCAGTGGTGAGTGCTACCGCTGCGGCCAGACCGGCCACAAGTCCGCGGGCTGCGCGCTCACCCCGCACTGTACAATCTGCGCCGGCGCCGGTAGGCCTGCAGCGCACGTCTCCGGGGGCAAGGCTTGCGCCAAGCCCCCGAAACAAAGGCAACAGAGGAGCAGCGCCGCCGAAGAGAAACGGCGGAGTCAGCCCGGTACGGCTACGGTGACACCAATGGACGACGAATAATGACCAGCAGCCCGTATCATATTTTACAGGGCAACCTCAATCGCTCCGCCAGAGCTCAGGACCTGCTGATCCAGAGCATGGCGGAGCGGTTGACCCATCTGGCGGTCGTCGCCGAGCCCTACCGGGTCCCTTCGGTTCCCGACTGGGCGGGAGATATTGACGGCCTGGTGGCCGTGGTCCAGCGTCGGTCAGCGGTGGGCGCTCCGCCCGAATTCGACGTCGTACAGAGGGGTCGGGGCTTCGTCGCAGTCTTCTGGGCGGGCTTGCTCGTCGTCGGGGTGTACTTCTCCCCCAACCGGCCGCTCGCCGAATTCGAGTCCTTTCTCGACGAACTCGGTCAGGTCGTGGGGAGGTCGCGCTCAAGGCGCGCGCTCGTTCTCGGAGACCTCAACGCGAAGTCGTCCGCTTGGGGTTCCCCGGTCACCTGTCCCAGGGGACGGGAGACGGAGGAGTGGTTGGTCGGGAGCGGTCTCGTTGTCCTCAACCGTGGCGCCGAGAACACATGCGTCCGTCGTTCGGGTGGGTCCGTGGTGGATGTGTCTTTTGCGACCCCCGACGTCGCGCGCCGCGTCTGCGGTTGGGAGGTGTTGGTCGACGTGGAGACGCTCTCCGACCACCGCTACATTGGTTTCCGTGTGGCCGCGGCCCCGGAGTCTTCTTCGGTAACGACTTTGCCCTTTGGTGGCGGCGTGGAGGGCCCGCGCTGGGCCCTGAAGCGCCTCGACACGGAGCGGCTGCAGGAGGCGGCCGTCGTCCAGGCCTGGCGGTTGGACTCCCTGGGCGAGCCGGCGGACGTGCGCGAGGGTGCGGAGCGGCTGCGCGAGGCGATGTCGCGAGTCTGCGACTACGCCATGCCCCGCGTCCGAGCGTACGCGCCGAGGCGCCAAGTCTACTGGTGGAACGAGGGGATCGCTGGCCTGCGACGCCGATGCGCCGGTAGTCGCCGAAAATATCAACACCTTCGTCGTCGGAGGCGCCGGGACGAGGAAGAAGAGGACCGGGCGTACGAGGAGTACCGGGAGGACGTGCGGGCCCTGCGCGTCGCCATTGGAGAGGCGAAGGAGGCGGCGTGGAAGGAGCTTTTGGAGACGCTGGACCGCGACCCGTGGGGGCGACCGTATCGCCTCGCGCGGAGCACAATGCGCTCTTGGGCCCCGCCCGCGACGAGCACCCTGCCGCCTGACATCGTTCGGCACGTGATTGGGGGACTGTTTCCGGACGCACCTGGAACTCCCTTCGTTCCCCCCGTCATGATAACACCGACAACCGGAGCTCAGATTGGTGCAGAAGAGGAGGAGGTGTCGCCGGCGGAATTTGGTGCGGCCATCGAAAAAATGAAGGCGAGGAGGACGGCGCCAGGTCCCGATGGACTGTCGAATCGGGCCTGGGCGCTGGCATTACAGACTGAGGGTGGTCTGGGACCTGTCCTCCGAGGGCTGCTCAGCAGGTGCCTCCGAGAGGGCAGGTTCCCGGAAGAATGGAAGACGGGTCGGTTGGTCCTCATCCCCAAGGAGGGGCGCCCCAGAGACCAGCCATCGGGGTATCGCCCAATAGTCGTGCTGAGCGAGGCCGGCAAGCTTCTCGAGCGCGTCGTTGCCGGTCGCCTCGTGCGGCACCTTGAAAATGTCGGGCCAAATCTGGCCGACTCTCAGTACGGGTTCCGGAGGGGTCGCTCGACCTTGGACGCGGTCCAGCGCGTCCGCGACCTCTCCGACCAGGCGTGCTCCCGGGGAGGCGTGTTGTTGGCGGTGTCTATAGACATATCCAACGCCTTCAATACGATCCCCTGGAGCACGATCCTGGAGTCGTTAAGGTTTCACCGCGTCCCCACCGGTCTCCGGAACCTGATCGAGGATTACCTCGCAGGGCGGGCTGTGGTCTTCCCCGAACGGAGGGGGTGGGGACACAAAGCGGTCTCGTGTGGTGTCCCGCAGGGGTCGGTTCTGGGTCCGCTCCTGTGGGACGTCGGGTTCGACTGGGTCCTCCGCGGGGCTAACCTGCGTGGCGTGCAGGTCATCTGCTACGCCGACGACACGCTGGTGACGGCCCGCGGAGACGACTACCGTTCGGCGTCGATTCTGGCTGCGGCTGCGGTGGCAACAGTCGTAGCCAGAATCAGGAAGCTCGGCCTGGAGGTCGCCCTGCACAAGTCCGAGGCCGTGTGTTTTCACCCGGCTCGGAAGGGGCCTCCTCCCGGCGCGAGTATAACCATTGGAGGGACTGCGATCGCTGTCCGGCCTCACATAAAATACTTGGGGCTCGTGCTGGACAGCAGGTGGAGTTTTGACCGGCATTTTGATGTACTGGTCCCGAAATTGCTCGGGGCGGCGGGTGCCTTAGCCCGCTTGCTCCCGAACATTGGAGGAGGAGGAAAGTCGGTCCGGCGTCTTTACCTGGGAGTGGTGCGGAGCATGGCCCTGTACGGCGCTCCCGTCTGGTCGCCCACGCTCTCCGCTCGCAACGCGGCCCTCTTGCAGAGGGTTCAGAGGGTGCTGGCGGTGAGGGTCGTGCGGGGCTACCGCACCATTTCGACGGAGGTCGCTTGCGCCCTCGCCGGTTCCCTTCCGTGGGAGTACGAGGCCGAGGTCCTGGCCGCGGTGTACCGGCGCAGGGCGCAATCTTTGGGTCGGGGAAGTGTGCCCCGTCTGTCTGTCGTCGCCCGATGGAGGCGTGCTGCGCGTCGCGTGGCAACGTTGAAGTGGAAAGAGAGGCTGGCTGCAGAGGAGATCCACCGTGGTTCTCGAACCCGGCGGCGCACCCTCGCAGCCCTGGTGCCCGTGTTGGAGGCCTGGATTGACAGGCGTCACGGCGTGCTCGACTTCCGGCTCACGCAGGTCCTCTCGGGGCATGGCTGCTTCGGGAGGTACTTGTGGCGGGTCGGGAGAGAGCCGCATCCCGGATGCCACCAATGCGGGCATCCAGACGACGACGCGCAGCACGCCCTCGAAGCGTGCCCGAGGTGGGAGTATCCGCGGCAGTCACTCGTCGCGGTGCTCGGGGCAGACTTAAGTTTGCCGGTCGTAGTGTCCCGCATGGTCGAGGACGAGCGTTGCTGGAGAGCGATGGCCGACTATGCGGACCTGGTCATGACGCTCCGCGAAACGGAGGAGCGAGAAAGAGAGTGCGACCCAAACTCAGTTGCACTCAGGCGAAGGAGACGGGGTGGGCGGCGCGGGCGAAGGGCCCCCGCTCAGCTCCCGTAGGGACCGTCGGGCGTCGGGCGCGGGGGCGCCTGATGCTCGACACGATAGTCCAGTTGTGGTGAGGGTATAGGGCGCTGTGGCTCCGGTGCCTACCTCACGAAGAAGTTGCGGTCAGCAATGGCCAACGTTGATCCCGCCGTTCGTCAGGCTGGGAGCCGGTGTGGGGGGCCTGCGGGGCGCGTTTCCCTGCGGTATCGTGGGTTCCCCCTATGCCGGAAAGGAAGGAGCTCGTTGGGTTTTAGTCGGTAGTCGTTAAGCTGGGCGGGTTCGGCGCGAGCTGAACTTAGCCCAGCGCGCCTTTTTCAAGGCGTAGTCTCCGTGGACTAATTGGTCGAGGGCGCGGACCTCGGTTCGCGACTTCTTCCTGTTTCTTCCACCGGAGGCGCGGAGTCCGACATAACCCGGTCCGACCCCCGTCGGCCGGGTATCCGTAAAGACTGGGATTCCCCATCGATACCAAAAAAAAAAAAAAAAAAAAAAAAAAAAAAAAAAGGTTAGGTTAGGTTAGGTTAGGTTAGGTTAGGTTAGGTTAGGTTAGGTTAGGTTAGGTTAGGTTAGGTTAGGTTAGGTTAGGTTAGGTTAGGTTAGGTTAGGTTAGGTTAGGTTAGGTTAGGTTAGGTTAGGTTAGGTTAGGTTAGGTTAGGTTAGGTTAGGTTAGGTTAGGTTAGGTTAGGTTAGGTTAGGTTAGGTTAGGTTAGGTTAGGTTAGGTTAGGTTAGGTTAGGTTAGGTTAGGTTAGGTTAGGTTAGGTTAGGTTAGGTTAGGTTAGGTTAGGTTAGGTTAGGTTAGGTTAGGTTAGGTTAGGTTAGGTTAGGTTAGGTTAGGTTAGGTTAGGTTAGGTTAGGTTAGGTTAGGTTAGGTTAGGTTAGGTTAGGTTAGGTTAGGTTAGGTTAGGTTAGGTTAGGTTAGGTTAGGTTAGGTTAGGTTAGGTTAGGTTAGGTTAGGTTAGGTTAGGTTAGGTTAGGTTAGGTTAGGTTAGGTTAGGTTAGGTTAGGTTAGGTTAGGTTAGGTTAGGTTAGGTTAGGTTAGGTTAGGTTAGGTTAGGTTAGGTTAGGTTAGGTTAGGTTAGGTTAGGTTAGGTTAGGTTAGGTTAGGTTAGGTTAGGTTAGGTTAGGTTAGGTTAGGTTAGGTTAGGTTAGGTTAGGTTAGGTTAGGTTAGGTTAGGTTAGGTTAGGTTAGGTTAGGTTAGGTTAGGTTAGGTTAGGTTAGGTTAGGTTAGGTTAGGTTAGGTTAGGTTAGGTTAGGTTAGGTTAGGTTAGGTTAGGTTAGGTTAGGTTAGGTTAGGTTAGGTTAGGTTAGGTTAGGTTAGGTTAGGTTAGGTTAGGTTAGGTTAGGTTAGGTTAGGTTAGGTTAGGTTAGGTTAGGTTAGGTTAGGTTAGGTTAGGTTAGGTTAGGTTAGGTTAGGTTAGGTTAGGTTAGGTTAGGTTAGGTTAGGTTAGGTTAGGTTAGGTTAGGTTAGGTTAGGTTAGGTTAGGTTAGGTTAGGTTAGGTTAGGTTAGGTTAGGTTAGGTTAGGTTAGGTTAGGTTAGGTTAGGTTAGGTTAGGTTAGGTTAGGTTAGGTTAGGTTAGGTTAGGTTAGGTTAGGTTAGGTTAGGTTAGGTTAGGTTAGGTTAGGTTAGGTTAGGTTAGGTTAGGTTAGGTTAGGTTAGGTTAGGTTAGGTTAGGTTAGGTTAGGTTAGGTTAGGTTAGGTTAGGTTAGGTTAGGTTAGGTTAGGTTAGGTTAGGTTAGGTTAGGTTAGGTTAGGTTAGGTTAGGTTAGGTTAGGTTAGGTTAGGTTAGGTTAGGTTAGGTTAGGTTAGGTTAGGTTAGGTTAGGTTAGGTTAGGTTAGGTTAGGTTAGGTTAGGTTAGGTTAGGTTAGGTTAGGTTAGGTTAGGTTAGGTTAGGTTAGGTTAGGTTAGGTTAGGTTAGGTTAGGTTAGGTTAGGTTAGGTTAGGTTAGGTTAGGTTAGGTTAGGTTAGGTTAGGTTAGGTTAGGTTAGGTTAGGTTAGGTTAGGTTAGGTTAGGTTAGGTTAGGTTAGGTTAGGTTAGGTTAGGTTAGGTTAGGTTAGGTTAGGTTAGGTTAGGTTAGGTTAGGTTAGGTTAGGTTAGGTTAGGTTAGGTTAGGTTAGGTTAGGTTAGGTTAGGTTAGGTTAGGTTAGGTTAGGTTAGGTTAGGTTAGGTTAGGTTAGGTTAGGTTAGGTTAGGTTAGGTTAGGTTAGGTTAGGTTAGGTTAGGTTAGGTTAGGTTAGGTTAGGTTAGGTTAGGTTAGGTTAGGTTAGGTTAGGTTAGGTTAGGTTAGGTTAGGTTAGGTTAGGTTAGGTTAGGTTAGGTTAGGTTAGGTTAGGTTAGGTTAGGTTAGGTTAGGTTAGGTTAGGTTAGGTTAGGTTAGGTTAGGTTAGGTTAGGTTAGGTTAGGTTAGGTTAGGTTAGGTTAGGTTAGGTTAGGTTAGGTTAGGTTAGGTTAGGTTAGGTTAGGTTAGGTTAGGTTAGGTTAGGTTAGGTTAGGTTAGGTTAGGTTAGGTTAGGTTAGGTTAGGTTAGGTTAGGTTAGGTTAGGTTAGGTTAGGTTAGGTTAGGTTAGGTTAGGTTAGGTTAGGTTAGGTTAGGTTAGGTTAGGTTAGGTTAGGTTAGGTTAGGTTAGGTTAGGTTAGGTTAGGTTAGGTTAGGTTAGGTTAGGTTAGGTTAGGTTAGGTTAGGTTAGGTTAGGTTAGGTTAGGTTAGGTTAGGTTAGGTTAGGTTAGGTTAGGTTAGGTTAGGTTAGGTTAGGTTAGGTTAGGTTAGGTTAGGTTAGGTTAGGTTAGGTTAGGTTAGGTTAGGTTAGGTTAGGTTAGGTTAGGTTAGGTTAGGTTAGGTTAGGTTAGGTTAGGTTAGGTTAGGTTAGGTTAGGTTAGGTTAGGTTAGGTTAGGTTAGGTTAGGTTAGGTTAGGTTAGGTTAGGTTAGGTTAGGTTAGGTTAGGTTAGGTTAGGTTAGGTTAGGTTAGGTTAGGTTAGGTTAGGTTAGGTTAGGTTAGGTTAGGTTAGGTTAGGTTAGGTTAGGTTAGGTTAGGTTAGGTTAGGTTAGGTTAGGTTAGGTTAGGTTAGGTTAGGTTAGGTTAGGTTAGGTTAGGTTAGGTTAGGTTAGGTTAGGTTAGGTTAGGTTAGGTTAGGTTAGGTTAGGTTAGGTTAGGTTAGGTTAGGTTAGGTTAGGTTAGGTTAGGTTAGGTTAGGTTAGGTTAGGTTAGGTTAGGTTAGGTTAGGTTAGGTTAGGTTAGGTTAGGTTAGGTTAGGTTAGGTTAGGTTAGGTTAGGTTAGGTTAGGTTAGGTTAGGTTAGGTTAGGTTAGGTTAGGTTAGGTTAGGTTAGGTTAGGTTAGGTTAGGTTAGGTTAGGTTAGGTTAGGTTAGGTTAGGTTAGGTTAGGTTAGGTTAGGTTAGGTTAGGTTAGGTTAGGTTAGGTTAGGTTAGGTTAGGTTAGGTTAGGTTAGGTTAGGTTAGGTTAGGTTAGGTTAGGTTAGGTTAGGTTAGGTTAGGTTAGGTTAGGTTAGGTTAGGTTAGGTTAGGTTAGGTTAGGTTAGGTTAGGTTAGGTTAGGTTAGGTTAGGTTAGGTTAGGTTAGGTTAGGTTAGGTTAGGTTAGGTTAGGTTAGGTTAGGTTAGGTTAGGTTAGGTTAGGTTAGGTTAGGTTAGGTTAGGTTAGGTTAGGTTAGGTTAGGTTAGGTTAGGTTAGGTTAGGTTAGGTTAGGTTAGGTTAGGTTAGGTTAGGTTAGGTTAGGTTAGGTTAGGTTAGGTTAGGTTAGGTTAGGTTAGGTTAGGTTAGGTTAGGTTAGGTTAGGTTAGGTTAGGTTAGGTTAGGTTAGGTTAGGTTAGGTTAGGT
>NC_085129.1:0-92500 GCF_030269925.1 Bombyx mori
TAACCTAACCTAACCTAACCTAACCTAACCTAACCTAACCTAACCTAACCTAACCTAACCTAACCTAACCTAACCTAACCTAACCTAACCTAACCTAACCTAACCTAACCTAACCTAACCTAACCTAACCTAACCTAACCTAACCTAACCTAACCTAACCTAACCTAACCTAACCTAACCTAACCTAACCTAACCTAACCTAACCTAACCTAACCTAACCTAACCTAACCTAACCTAACCTAACCTAACCTAACCTAACCTAACCTAACCTAACCTAACCTAACCTAACCTAACCTAACCTAACCTAACCTAACCTAACCTAACCTAACCTAACCTAACCTAACCTAACCTAACCTAACCTAACCTAACCTAACCTAACCTAACCTAACCTAACCTAACCTAACCTAACCTAACCTAACCTAACCTAACCTAACCTAACCTAACCTAACCTAACCTAACCTAACCTAACCTAACCTAACCTAACCTAACCTAACCTAACCTAACCTAACCTAACCTAACCTAACCTAACCTAACCTAACCTAACCTAACCTAACCTAACCTAACCTAACCTAACCTAACCTAACCTAACCTAACCTAACCTAACCTAACCTAACCTAACCTAACCTAACCTAACCTAACCTAACCTAACCTAACCTAACCTAACCTAACCTAACCTAACCTAACCTAACCTAACCTAACCTAACCTAACCTAACCTAACCTAACCTAACCTAACCTAACCTAACCTAACCTAACCTAACCTAACCTAACCTAACCTAACCTAACCTAACCTAACCTAACCTAACCTAACCTAACCTAACCTAACCTAACCTAACCTAACCTAACCTAACCTAACCTAACCTAACCTAACCTAACCTAACCTAACCTAACCTAACCTAACCTAACCTAACCTAACCTAACCTAACCTAACCTAACCTAACCTAACCTAACCTAACCTAACCTAACCTAACCTAACCTAACCTAACCTAACCTAACCTAACCTAACCTAACCTAACCTAACCTAACCTAACCTAACCTAACCTAACCTAACCTAACCTAACCTAACCTAACCTAACCTAACCTAACCTAACCTAACCTAACCTAACCTAACCTAACCTAACCTAACCTAACCTAACCTAACCTAACCTAACCTAACCTAACCTAACCTAACCTAACCTAACCTAACCTAACCTAACCTAACCTAACCTAACCTAACCTAACCTAACCTAACCTAACCTAACCTAACCTAACCTAACCTAACCTAACCTAACCTAACCTAACCTAACCTAACCTAACCTAACCTAACCTAACCTAACCTAACCTAACCTAACCTAACCTAACCTAACCTAACCTAACCTAACCTAACCTAACCTAACCTAACCTAACCTAACCTAACCTAACCTAACCTAACCTAACCTAACCTAACCTAACCTAACCTAACCTAACCTAACCTAACCTAACCTAACCTAACCTAACCTAACCTAACCTAACCTAACCTAACCTAACCTAACCTAACCTAACCTAACCTAACCTAACCTAACCTAACCTAACCTAACCTAACCTAACCTAACCTAACCTAACCTAACCTAACCTAACCTAACCTAACCTAACCTAACCTAACCTAACCTAACCTAACCTAACCTAACCTAACCTAACCTAACCTAACCTAACCTAACCTAACCTAACCTAACCTAACCTAACCTAACCTAACCTAACCTAACCTAACCTAACCTAACCTAACCTAACCTAACCTAACCTAACCTAACCTAACCTAACCTAACCTAACCTAACCTAACCTAACCTAACCTAACCTAACCTAACCTAACCTAACCTAACCTAACCTAACCTAACCTAACCTAACCTAACCTAACCTAACCTAACCTAACCTAACCTAACCTAACCTAACCTAACCTAACCTAACCTAACCTAACCTAACCTAACCTAACCTAACCTAACCTAACCTAACCTAACCTAACCTAACCTAACCTAACCTAACCTAACCTAACCTAACCTAACCTAACCTAACCTAACCTAACCTAACCTAACCTAACCTAACCTAACCTAACCTAACCTAACCTAACCTAACCTAACCTAACCTAACCTAACCTAACCTAACCTAACCTAACCTAACCTAACCTAACCTAACCTAACCTAACCTAACCTAACCTAACCTAACCTAACCTAACCTAACCTAACCTAACCTAACCTAACCTAACCTAACCTAACCTAACCTAACCTAACCTAACCTAACCTAACCTAACCTAACCTAACCTAACCTAACCTAACCTAACCTAACCTAACCTAACCTAACCTAACCTAACCTAACCTAACCTAACCTAACCTAACCTAACCTAACCTAACCTAACCTAACCTAACCTAACCTAACCTAACCTAACCTAACCTAACCTAACCTAACCTAACCTAACCTAACCTAACCTAACCTAACCTAACCTAACCTAACCTAACCTAACCTAACCTAACCTAACCTAACCTAACCTAACCTAACCTAACCTAACCTAACCTAACCTAACCTAACCTAACCTAACCTAACCTAACCTAACCTAACCTAACCTAACCTAACCTAACCTAACCTAACCTAACCTAACCTAACCTAACCTAACCTAACCTAACCTAACCTAACCTAACCTAACCTAACCTAACCTAACCTAACCTAACCTAACCTAACCTAACCTAACCTAACCTAACCTAACCTAACCTAACCTAACCTAACCTAACCTAACCTAACCTAACCTAACCTAACCTAACCTAACCTAACCTAACCTAACCTAACCTAACCTAACCTAACCTAACCTAACCTAACCTAACCTAACCTAACCTAACCTAACCTAACCTAACCTAACCTAACCTAACCTAACCTAACCTAACCTAACCTAACCTAACCTAACCTAACCTAACCTAACCTAACCTAACCTAACCTAACCTAACCTAACCTAACCTAACCTAACCTAACCTAACCTAACCTAACCTAACCTAACCTAACCTAACCTAACCTAACCTAACCTAACCTAACCTAACCTAACCTAACCTAACCTAACCTAACCTAACCTAACCTAACCTAACCTAACCTAACCTAACCTAACCTAACCTAACCTAACCTAACCTAACCTAACCTAACCTAACCTAACCTAACCTAACCTAACCTAACCTAACCTAACCTAACCTAACCTAACCTAACCTAACCTAACCTAACCTAACCTAACCTAACCTAACCTAACCTAACCTAACCTAACCTAACCTAACCTAACCTAACCTAACCTAACCTAACCTAACCTAACCTAACCTAACCTAACCTAACCTAACCTAACCTAACCTAACCTAACCTAACCTAACCTAACCTAACCTAACCTAACCTAACCTAACCTAACCTAACCTAACCTAACCTAACCTAACCTAACCTAACCTAACCTAACCTAACCTAACCTAACCTAACCTAACCTAACCTAACCTAACCTAACCTAACCTAACCTAACCTAACCTAACCTAACCTAACCTAACCTAACCTAACCTAACCTAACCTAACCTAACCTAACCTAACCTAACCTAACCTAACCTAACCTAACCTAACCTAACCTAACCTAACCTAACCTAACCTAACCTAACCTAACCTAACCTAACCTAACCTAACCTAACCTAACCTAACCTAACCTAACCTAACCTAACCTAACCTAACCTAACCTAACCTAACCTAACCTAACCTAACCTAACCTAACCTAACCTAACCTAACCTAACCTAACCTAACCTAACCTAACCTAACCTAACCTAACCTAACCTAACCTAACCTAACCTAACCTAACCTAACCTAACCTAACCTAACCTAACCTAACCTAACCTAACCTAACCTAACCTAACCTAACCTAACCTAACCTAACCTAACCTAACCTAACCTAACCTAACCTAACCTAACCTAACCTAACCTAACCTAACCTAACCTAACCTAACCTAACCTAACCTAACCTAACCTAACCTAACCTAACCTAACCTAACCTAACCTAACCTAACCTAACCTAACCTAACCTAACCTAACCTAACCTAACCTAACCTAACCTAACCTAACCTAACCTAACCTAACCTAACCTAACCTAACCTAACCTAACCTAACCTAACCTAACCTAACCTAACCTAACCTAACCTAACCTAACCTAACCTAACCTAACCTAACCTAACCTAACCTAACCTAACCTAACCTAACCTAACCTAACCTAACCTAACCTAACCTAACCTAACCTAACCTAACCTAACCTAACCTAACCTAACCTAACCTAACCTAACCTAACCTAACCTAACCTAACCTAACCTAACCTAACCTAACCTAACCTAACCTAACCTAACCTAACCTAACCTAACCTAACCTAACCTAACCTAACCTAACCTAACCTAACCTAACCTAACCTAACCTAACCTAACCTAACCTAACCTAACCTAACCTAACCTAACCTAACCTAACCTAACCTAACCTAACCTAA
The DNA here is from genome assembly GCF_030269925.1 of Bombyx mori. NCBI lineage: Eukaryota > Metazoa > Arthropoda > Insecta > Lepidoptera > Bombycidae > Bombyx > Bombyx mori. Next base: position 4,484 of record NC_085129.1, read on the forward strand.
CCTAACCTAACCTAACCTAACCTAACCTAACCTAACCTAACCTAACCTAACCTAACCTAACCTAACCTAACCTAACCTAACCTAACCTAACCTAACCTAACCTAACCTAACCTAACCTAACCTAACCTAACCTAACCTAACCTAACCTAACCTAACCTAACCTAACCTAACCTAACCTAACCTAACCTAACCTAACCTAACCTAACCTAACCTAACCTAACCTAACCTAACCTAACCTAACCTAACCTAACCTAACCTAACCTAACCTAACCTAACCTAACCTAACCTAACCTAACCTAACCTAACCTAACCTAACCTAACCTAACCTAACCTAACCTAACCTAACCTAACCTAACCTAACCTAACCTAACCTAACCTAACCTAACCTAACCTAACCTAACCTAACCTAACCTAACCTAACCTAACCTAACCTAACCTAACCTAACCTAACCTAACCTAACCTAACCTAACCTAACCTAACCTAACCTAACCTAACCTAACCTAACCTAACCTAACCTAACCTAACCTAACCTAACCTAACCTAACCTAACCTAACCTAACCTAACCTAACCTAACCTAACCTAACCTAACCTAACCTAACCTAACCTAACCTAACCTAACCTAACCTAACCTAACCTAACCTAACCTAACCTAACCTAACCTAACCTAACCTAACCTAACCTAACCTAACCTAACCTAACCTAACCTAACCTAACCTAACCTAACCTAACCTAACCTAACCTAACCTAACCTAACCTAACCTAACCTAACCTAACCTAACCTAACCTAACCTAACCTAACCTAACCTAACCTAACCTAACCTAACCTAACCTAACCTAACCTAACCTAACCTAACCTAACCTAACCTAACCTAACCTAACCTAACCTAACCTAACCTAACCTAACCTAACCTAACCTAACCTAACCTAACCTAACCTAACCTAACCTAACCTAACCTAACCTAACCTAACCTAACCTAACCTAACCTAACCTAACCTAACCTAACCTAACCTAACCTAACCTAACCTAACCTAACCTAACCTAACCTAACCTAACCTAACCTAACCTAACCTAACCTAACCTAACCTAACCTAACCTAACCTAACCTAACCTAACCTAACCTAACCTAACCTAACCTAACCTAACCTAACCTAACCTAACCTAACCTAACCTAACCTAACCTAACCTAACCTAACCTAACCTAACCTAACCTAACCTAACCTAACCTAACCTAACCTAACCTAACCTAACCTAACCTAACCTAACCTAACCTAACCTAACCTAACCTAACCTAACCTAACCTAACCTAACCTAACCTAACCTAACCTAACCTAACCTAACCTAACCTAACCTAACCTAACCTAACCTAACCTAACCTAACCTAACCTAACCTAACCTAACCTAACCTAACCTAACCTAACCTAACCTAACCTAACCTAACCTAACCTAACCTAACCTAACCTAACCTAACCTAACCTAACCTAACCTAACCTAACCTAACCTAACCTAACCTAACCTAACCTAACCTAACCTAACCTAACCTAACCTAACCTAACCTAACCTAACCTAACCTAACCTAACCTAACCTAACCTAACCTAACCTAACCTAACCTAACCTAACCTAACCTAACCTAACCTAACCTAACCTAACCTAACCTAACCTAACCTAACCTAACCTAACCTAACCTAACCTAACCTAACCTAACCTAACCTAACCTAACCTAACCTAACCTAACCTAACCTAACCTAACCTAACCTAACCTAACCTAACCTAACCTAACCTAACCTAACCTAACCTAACCTAACCTAACCTAACCTAACCTAACCTAACCTAACCTAACCTAACCTAACCTAACCTAACCTAACCTAACCTAACCTAACCTAACCTAACCTAACCTAACCTAACCTAACCTAACCTAACCTAACCTAACCTAACCTAACCTAACCTAACCTAACCTAACCTAACCTAACCTAACCTAACCTAACCTAACCTAACCTAACCTAACCTAACCTAACCTAACCTAACCTAACCTAACCTAACCTAACCTAACCTAACCTAACCTAACCTAACCTAACCTAACCTAACCTAACCTAACCTAACCTAACCTAACCTAACCTAACCTAACCTAACCTAACCTAACCTAACCTAACCTAACCTAACCTAACCTAACCTAACCTAACCTAACCTAACCTAACCTAACCTAACCTAACCTAACCTAACCTAACCTAACCTAACCTAACCTAACCTAACCTAACCTAACCTAACCTAACCTAACCTAACCTAACCTAACCTAACCTAACCTAACCTAACCTAACCTAACCTAACCTAACCTAACCTAACCTAACCTAACCTAACCTAACCTAACCTAACCTAACCTAACCTAACCTAACCTAACCTAACCTAACCTAACCTAACCTAACCTAACCTAACCTAACCTAACCTAACCTAACCTAACCTAACCTAACCTAACCTAACCTAACCTAACCTAACCTAACCTAACCTAACCTAACCTAACCTAACCTAACCTAACCTAACCTAACCTAACCTAACCTAACCTAACCTAACCTAACCTAACCTAACCTAACCTAACCTAACCTAACCTAACCTAACCTAACCTAACCTAACCTAACCTAACCTAACCTAACCTAACCTAACCTAACCTAACCTAACCTAACCTAACCTAACCTAACCTAACCTAACCTAACCTAACCTAACCTAACCTAACCTAACCTAACCTAACCTAACCTAACCTAACCTAACCTAACCTAACCTAACCTAACCTAACCTAACCTAACCTAACCTAACCTAACCTAACCTAACCTAACCTAACCTAACCTAACCTAACCTAACCTAACCTAACCTAACCTAACCTAACCTAACCTAACCTAACCTAACCTAACCTAACCTAACCTAACCTAACCTAACCTAACCTAACCTAACCTAACCTAACCTAACCTAACCTAACCTAACCTAACCTAACCTAACCTAACCTAACCTAACCTAACCTAACCTAACCTAACCTAACCTAACCTAACCTAACCTAACCTAACCTAACCTAACCTAACCTAACCTAACCTAACCTAACCTAACCTAACCTAACCTAACCTAACCTAACCTAACCTAACCTAACCTAACCTAACCTAACCTAACCTAACCTAACCTAACCTAACCTAACCTAACCTAACCTAACCTAACCTAACCTAACCTAACCTAACCTAACCTAACCTAACCTAACCTAACCTAACCTAACCTAACCTAACCTAACCTAACCTAACCTAACCTAACCTAACCTAACCTAACCTAACCTAACCTAACCTAACCTAACCTAACCTAACCTAACCTAACCTAACCTAACCTAACCTAACCTAACCTAACCTAACCTAACCTAACCTAACCTAACCTAACCTAACCTAACCTAACCTAACCTAACCTAACCTAACCTAACCTAACCTAACCTAACCTAACCTAACCTAACCTAACCTAACCTAACCTAACCTAACCTAACCTAACCTAACCTAACCTAACCTAACCTAACCTAACCTAACCTAACCTAACCTAACCTAACCTAACCTAACCTAACCTAACCTAACCTAACCTAACCTAACCTAACCTAACCTAACCTAACCTAACCTAACCTAACCTAACCTAACCTAACCTAACCTAACCTAACCTAACCTAACCTAACCTAACCTAACCTAACCTAACCTAACCTAACCTAACCTAACCTAACCTAACCTAACCTAACCTAACCTAACCTAACCTAACCTAACCTAACCTAACCTAACCTAACCTAACCTAACCTAACCTAACCTAACCTAACCTAACCTAACCTAACCTAACCTAACCTAACCTAACCTAACCTAACCTAACCTAACCTAACCTAACCTAACCTAACCTAACCTAACCTAACCTAACCTAACCTAACCTAACCTAACCTAACCTAACCTAACCTAACCTAACCTAACCTAACCTAACCTAACCTAACCTAACCTAACCTAACCTAACCTAACCTAACCTAACCTAACCTAACCTAACCTAACCTAACCTAACCTAACCTAACCTAACCTAACCTAACCTAACCTAACCTAACCTAACCTAACCTAACCTAACCTAACCTAACCTAACCTAACCTAACCTAACCTAACCTAACCTAACCTAACCTAACCTAACCTAACCTAACCTAACCTAACCTAACCTAACCTAACCTAACCTAACCTAACCTAACCTAACCTAACCTAACCTAACCTAACCTAACCTAACCTAACCTAACCTAACCTAACCTAACCTAACCTAACCTAACCTAACCTAACCTAACCTAACCTAACCTAACCTAACCTAACCTAACCTAACCTAACCTAACCTAACCTAACCTAACCTAACCTAACCTAACCTAACCTAACCTAACCTAACCTAACCTAACCTAACCTAACCTAACCTAACCTAACCTAACCTAACCTAACCTAACCTAACCTAACCTAACCTAACCTAACCTAACCTAACCTAACCTAACCTAACCTAACCTAACCTAACCTAACCTAACCTAACCTAACCTAACCTAACCTAACCTAACCTAACCTAACCTAACCTAACCTAACCTAACCTAACCTAACCTAACCTAACCTAACCTAACCTAACCTAACCTAACCTAACCTAACCTAACCTAACCTAACCTAACCTAACCTAACCTAACCTAACCTAACCTAACCTAACCTAACCTAACCTAACCTAACCTAACCTAACCTAACCTAACCTAACCTAACCTAACCTAACCTAACCTAACCTAACCTAACCTAACCTAACCTAACCTAACCTAACCTAACCTAACCTAACCTAACCTAACCTAACCTAACCTAACCTAACCTAACCTAACCTAACCTAACCTAACCTAACCTAACCTAACCTAACCTAACCTAACCTAACCTAACCTAACCTAACCTAACCTAACCTAACCTAACCTAACCTAACCTAACCTAACCTAACCTAACCTAACCTAACCTAACCTAACCTAACCTAACCTAACCTAACCTAACCTAACCTAACCTAACCTAACCTAACCTAACCTAACCTAACCTAACCTAACCTAACCTAACCTAACCTAACCTAACCTAACCTAACCTAACCTAACCTAACCTAACCTAACCTAACCTAACCTAACCTAACCTAACCTAACCTAACCTAACCTAACCTAACCTAACCTAACCTAACCTAACCTAACCTAACCTAACCTAACCTAACCTAACCTAACCTAACCTAACCTAACCTAACCTAACCTAACCTAACCTAACCTAACCTAACCTAACCTAACCTAACCTAACCTAACCTAACCTAACCTAACCTAACCTAACCTAACCTAACCTAACCTAACCTAACCTAACCTAACCTAACCTAACCTAACCTAACCTAACCTAACCTAACCTAACCTAACCTAACCTAACCTAACCTAACCTAACCTAACCTAACCTCCGAAACGTCGTTAACCCTACTCGGCTCGAACTTTTGAACCTCGGGGTTACTCACGGCTGAAAAATATAAATAAAAATAAAATAAGATGAGTTTTGTAAACTCCATAGGATGGCTGATGACCATAGAATTTTGATGTAAAATCTATTTAGTTATTAAGTAAAACCCTCTGGAGTTTACAAAATGTATTTTCTTTTAAGAACATCTATGTAAAATAACTATACAATAATTATGAAAACTGTAAATAGTAAATAGAAGAAGAATAAAACCGTAATTTAGAAGTAATGGAAAGGAAATAGTAAGACATTAATACGATCTAAAAGATATACAATAAGTAGAATATCAAATAATGATGAAAATAGGTTAAAAATATTAGCTGGAATTAGATAAGTATATAAAAGTTAGAAAAAGTTAAAATAGGTATATAATTACTGGTATAACTGTTATACTAGGTTATATGGTATTGTAGAACTTTATACAAAATAAATAAAAAATTCCTGGTTCCGTTATTAATCCTACAATAAATAAACAAGGGCTCTGATTATGTCAGAGGAGTATTCGCGGGCCGGGCCTAAAGCGCCCGGACAAAAAAAAAAAAAAAAAAAAAAAAAAAAAAAAAAAAAAAAAAAAAAAAAAAAAAAAAAAAAAAAAAAAAAAAAAAAAACCTAACCTAACCTAACCTAACCTAACCTAACCTAACCTAACCTAACCTAACCTAACCTAACCTAACCTAACCTAACCTAACCTAACCTAACCTAACCTAACCTAACCAGTCTGCCGTGGCCCTCCGCAGCGAACACGCGCGTCCCAAGTTGCTCCGCAGTGATTTACGCTCGAAAAATCATTAAAAATTCCGAAAAGTGGTGAAAAGTGTACCAAAATAACAGTGCGATACACCAAAATTTGTGGAAAAGTGCGGCGAACCTGTTGGTGAAAGTTTATTTTGGATCGCAGTGAAATTTGGACGATTTTCCGTGGAAAAACTCGGAAATTGCAGAATTCCGAAACTTTGACCGCGTGCGCCGCGGGTTTTATCGCTGTGACATACAGTTTTTCTACTGCTGTCCTGACGGGCTTGTTGAACCCTACAATCCAATACCAAATTTGGAATTTTTCGGCCAGAGACGGCCGAGAAATCACCGAAAAAAACAAAAACCACGTGGCACGTGGTCAGTGATCGGCGGCCATTTTGGAAATTTTGAAAATAGTGACTGGAGGAGGCAGACAAGAGAAGCCCAGAACCGTTTCAAGACCTGAAAAAAGTTAAGGCGTTTTTAAGTTATTGAATTTTGAAAGTTTGGCAATATTCGAAATTTTCTATCTTTTTATAACGATCGATAACATATAGTTTTTTCATAGTCATATTAAAGCTTACATACACCTGCAACATTGTTGAAAAAATCAGAAATTTCTATCAGAAAATTCCGGAGAAAATAATTTTTCAAAATTTTTAAAATTTTCAATTGCATTTAAAAAATAACTATTAAAAATCTAGAACATATTAATTTAAATATTATTGTAGAGTTAAAAATTTAGCATAACTTTGACGCCTTATTTGAAATTATTGGACCGAAATTGTACTTTTATAATCACTTTAAGGAAAAAATTTATTACTTTTAAGAATATTAAATCGGATGTCGGTTGGTTTTTATTGTTAAATAAATATTCGTGACCCTGAGAGAAGCCCTTACAAAACGAACCCAAACTCGACTAGTTTCGGACCACTTTTTAAATTTTTTAATTTTTGGCTTATTTTATTTGTGTTTGTATTATTAAGTAGGAACTTTAAAAATTTGGAACTGTACATACATCTGCTGTGCGTGTTGTGTATGTCTTAGAATAGGTTATGAATTTGATTGATTCGTGAATCACTTGTATTTTTGACCCGCATCGAAAGCGGAACAATATAAAACATTTATCTTAAGCCGTAAGAAACCGAGCGAACTTGTCGACCAATAGAACAGCGCGGCGGTGACGTGATATCGATGTTGTTTACATGCAGGTGAGCGGATGAGTCACGCGCCGCACCATCTGGTCCCGTCTTTTGTTTCTTTATGTTTTACAACAATTAAATTTGAAGTGAAATAACATCGAACATAACACAGCCAGCGTATTGAATAGCGAATAGAACGAAATAGAACGAAATTGAATGTTTGGTTTGGTTACTTGCTGTCACTGACTTAGATGTACATATTTAGTGCATAATAATATTAGTTTTAGTGTGAATGTGAAATACATCACTGTATTACTTAGAAATTGTGGACAGTGTGTAACTGAGCTGACGTTATTGTTTTGTTTCGTCTTGTTTTTTTTTTTTTTTTTTCTCTAATTTTTATTTTGTATCACTATTTTATTTTTATATATTTCATATTATAATTCAGAACTGCGAATAATTTAATTGTGTCTGTTATGTTTTAAAATTGTTTAATAGTTTGACTGCTTATTTTAGTTAGTTGGTCAATATCGAAAGCGGAATAACTTAAATTAAATCATTATATATAATACACACACACACACACACACACATACACACACACACGCGCACACACACACACACACACACACATACAAGTAAATAAATAAATAATTTCTTACCGACATCCGACGAGTCCAGTACTCGTGTAGTCTGACGAAATCTGCAACAAAAAACAGAGACATAAACTTTTATATGCAGAGTACAGCTCCTGTAAAGTAAAATAAAATATTTAAAGAAATAGAAAGTTACATATACATTTCAATAAGACATATCTATCTGGGTAGTACAGACAGCACGGTTTATATTTGACTGACCCTATTGGGCAAATAAACAAGCCTTTTTTGGGCGGAATAAGTGTGTTGCGACGACTTAATTATTATTAAGCTAAGTAAGACATTTACAATTATTTTTACAATATATACATTTTACACATTTACACCTATACATTTATTTAAGTCATAGGACAACTTTCCCCGATATACTCGCATAACACATTACATTGCATCATACTAACTAACTGGGCTGAATCACTATCCGACTAGACAGTTGTTGTATCAACAGTTTAATCGCTAGAAATACTGAAACGCCTCCAACAACATGTTCGGAATACGATCCCCCGTCCAGAAAGCGATGACGAGTGATAAATCACCCCGAAACCCTAAATCCCCAGAAGGTGGCGAGAGACGCAGCATAGGCGTGAGAATAGATGAATGGGAAACCTCCAAAGGTAAAACCATCCCATCATCCACTAAGTTAGCCGCGCAGACTGTCGTAGCCGCCAAACCAACAACTTCGCAAGCCAGCAAAACAACAAGTCCAGGCCAATGCCAGGACAGATCTGCGGAAGCAAAAGCCTGCCTTTTAAAGGCCAAGCTGCACTTAAGCAACTCCGGGAATATTAAAAGAGAAATAAAAATCGAGGTTACAGCGGCACTTGACAAACTTTACCAATTAGTGAAGGATGCCGAAATGGACCGGAAAAAAGGGAAATCGAAAGAAGAGAAGACGGGTGATGTGGGGCAAAGAGCGACTGATAGGACCTTTACGGTAAGCCCAATGGACGCGAATACTTATGTAGCCAAAATGGAGGAGCACGCCAAGCTCTTGCAAGAGAGTAAAAAAATGATGGGAGACCTGAAGGAAGCAATGGAGAAAGCAACAGTGACAGCAGCAAGCTACGCCAGCGTAGTCGCGATGCAGCCGGCTGCTACAAATGAGAAGCCTGAAGTTATGAGGCAAACGCTGCACTCCGTCGTGATCACCTCAAAGGACGAATGTGAGACTGGGGAAAAGGTGCTCGACAGAGTAAGAAAGGCAGTAGATGCAAAAGAGGGATGGATAGAGGTAAAAAACGTTAGGAAGGCAAAAGATAGAAAAGTTATCATAGGCCTAGGTACCAAGGCGGAAAGGGACAAATTAAAAAATAGGTTGGAGAAGGCGGAGACTCAGCTCCACGTCGAGGAAGTGGAAAACCGGGATCCCTTAATGATGCTTAGGAGTGTTCTCACCATACATTCGGATGAGGACATCCTTAAAGCTCTGAGGAACCAAAATCGAGATATTTTCCGCGACCTCTGCGAGGGAGAGGACAGAGTGGTGATCCGGTACAGACGGAGAGCGAGAAACCCACACACAAACCACGTGGTGGTCAGCGTCTCGCCCACCGTCTGGCAAAGAGCAACTGGAAAAGGAAGCGTGCACATAGATCTGCGAAGGATTAAAGTAGAAGACCAATCTCCTCTGGTGCAATGCACGCGCTGCCTAGGCTATGGACACAGTAAAAGATTTTGCGTCGAATCTGTAGACCTGTGTAGCCATTGCGGGGGTCCGCATTTGAAAACTGAATGTTCTGACTGGTTGGCCAAGGTACCACCCAAATGTAGGAATTGTACAAAGGCAGATATAGATAACGCAGAGCATAACGCTTTTGACTCGAACTGTCAGGTGAGGAAAAGATGGGATGACTTGGCCCGATCGACTGTAGCGTATTGCTAAGGGCAGCCAGGAGGATCAAGTCCCTTATCGGGTAGTACAAGCAAACCTCCAAAGAAATAAACTAGCGACAAACGAGGTCCTTGTGGAGGCGGCAAGGCTCAAAATTGCCGTGGCGCTCCTACAGGAACCATATGTGGGTGGGGCGAAAGAAATGAAAACTCAAAGGGGAATCCGTGTGTTCCAAAACGCTGATGTGAGTGGTGGGACTGTAAAAGCAGCGATAGTTGTATTTGACCATAACATCAACGTAGTGCAGTACCCGAAACTCACCACCAACAACATCTGCGTGGTGGGGATCAACACCAGCGCGTGGAGCATCACGCTAGTCTCCTTTTATTTCGAGCCAGACCAGCCCATAGAGCCCTATCTTGAACATCTAGGGAAAATCAAAGACAAAATAGGAAGAAGCAAAATAATCTACGGAGGAGACTCGAACGCAAAGAGCACCTGGTGGGGAAGCCCTAGCATAGATAACAGGGGTACAAGTATGTTGGGAACACTGGAGGAACTGGAACTGAACATATTAAATACAGGGGAAATTCCGACCTTCGACACGATTAGGGGAGGAAAGCGCTACAAAAGTTATGTCGACGTTACAGCCTGCTCGACAGACTTGATGGATCTGGTGAGCGACTGGAGAGTTGATGAAGGACTGACGACCTCAGACCACAACGCCATCCAATTTAATATTCATACAAAACGAGCAATAGGAATAAAAATACAAAGAACCACAAGAATATACAACACAAAGAAAGCCAACTGGTCAAATTTTCATGAGAAAACGCGACAGTTGTTACAAGAAAAACAATTGACCATTGAAAATATAAAACAAATAAATACAATAGCAGAAATTGAAATAGCAGAAAACAAATACACAAACATAATTAAAACAGTATGTAACCAAACCATACCCAAGAAAAAAACACAAGAAAAACTTACCTTGCCGTGGTGGTCTGAGGAGCTAGCCGCAATGAAACGTGAAGTCGCCACCAGAAAGCGCAGAATCCGATGCGCTGCGCCAATCCGAAGGTCACGGGTCGTCGAAGAGTACCTGAAACTAAAACAAGAATATGAGTTAAAAGCAGCCAGTGCCCAGATAGAAAGTTGGAAGAACTATTGTCATAGACAAGATAAGGAAGGAGTGTGGGAGGGAATCTATAGGGTTATTGGAAGAGTGACTAAACGGGAAGAAGACTTGCCACTGGAAAAAGACGGGAACATTCTAGATGCTAAGCAGTCAGTCAAATTGTTGTCGGAGACATTCTATCCAAAGGATTCTACCGACGGCGATAACGACTACCATCGCCAAATCAGGGAAGAAGCCGAAAAAGTGAATTGTGGCAAGCAAAATAATAATATTTTCGAACCGCAATTCACCATGTCAGAACTGAAATGGGCAAGTAACTCCTTCAACCCCAAAAAAGCACCCGGAGCAGATGGCTTTACAGCGGATATATGTCATCATGCCATAAACAGTAGCCCTCATGTATTTCTCACGCTCCTCAACAAATGTCTGGAACAAAGCTACTTCCCAAAGGCCTGGAAGGAAGCTACCGTGGTGGTGTTGCGGAAGCCGGGTAAAGACTCATACACAAACCACAAGTCGTATAGACCAATCGGTTTGCTCTCAATACTGGGCAAAATATACGAAAAAATGCTGATGTCACGCGTGAAATACCATCTTATCCCAAGGACAAGCACAAGGCAGTTCGGGTTCATGCCACAAAGGAGCACCGAGGACTCCCTCTATACCATGATTCAACATATTTCTAACAATCTTAAGGAAAAGAAAATAGTTACGTTGGTGTCATTAGATATAGAGGGAGCCTTTGATTGCGCCTGGTGGCCTGCCATCAGAGTCCGATTAGCCCAGGAAAACTGTCCACTGAACCTGCGGAAAGTACTGGACAGCTATCTCACGGATAGAAAAGTCCGAGTCAGATACGCAGGGGAAGAGCACAGCGTGAATACCAGCAAAGGCTGTGTGCAGGGCTCAATCGGTGGCCCTGTGCTGTGGAACCTCTTGTTGGACCCACTCCTGAAAAGTCTGGACACCCAAGGAGTGTACTGTCAGGCATTCGCAGACGATGTTGTCCTTGTTTTCGACGGAGACACGGCGTTAGAAATTGAAAACCGGGCCAATGCGGTTCTCGAACATGTTCAGAAATGGGGTATCAGTAACAAACTGAAGTTCGCACCACAAAAAACTAAAGCTATGACCTTAACAAGGAGACTGAAATATGATACCCCACGGCTGAACATGGGCGGGACAGTCATTCCCATGTCAGAAGACATTAAAATTCTAGGGGTGACCGTCGACAGCAAGTTGACGTTTAACGCACACGTCTCGAATGTTTGCAGAAGGGCGATTGAGGTGTACAAACAGCTAGCCAGAGCAGCCAAAGCGAGTTGGGGTCTACACCCCGAGGTCATCAAATTAATATATACTGCCACCATAGAGCCCATAGTCCTGTACGCAGCCAGTGTATGGGCGCCGGCAGTCGCCAAATTGGGCGTAATTAAACAACTAGCCGCTGTGCAGAGGGGAATTGCACAAAAGGTGTGCAAAGCGTATCGCACCGTGTCACTCAATTCAGCTTTGATCCTGGCGGGTATGCTCCCCCTAGACCTCCGAGTTCGTGAGGCGGCCTCATTATACGAAGCCAAGAAGGGACAACTGCTGCCGGGACTGGCTGACGCGGAGATAGAACAAATGACGCCTTTTGCAGAGATGCCACACCCCGTGGAACGTGCGGATCTACGAATAGTCTGCTTGGAGGACCAAGAACAAGTCGACGGTAACAGCGACTACAACGAGTGTATTTTTACAGATGGTAGCAAAATCGGAGGCAAAGTAGGAGCCGCGCTGTCGATTTGGAAAGGGGACACCGAGACTAAGACCCGCAAACTTGCCCTATCAAACTACTGCACAGTCTACCAGGCAGAGCTGCTGGCGCTGTGTGTGGCGACGTCGGAAGTCAGGAAGAGTGGAAGCAAATCTTTTGGAGTCTATAGCGATTCCATGTCGGCCCTCCAAACCGTTGCAAATTATGATAGCCCCCATCCACTGGCAGTCGAAGCAAGACAAAACATTAAAGCCTCGTTACTCCAAGGCAAGGCTGTCACCTTTCATTGGATAAAAGCTCACGCAGGGCTGAAGGGCAATGAGAGGGCCGACGGACTTGCAAAGGAAGCCGCTGAAAACTCCAGGAAAAGACCAGACTACGATCGCTGCCCGATCTCATTCGTCAAGCGAAGCCTACGAATGACCACGCTTGAGGAATGGAACCGGCGCTATACAACTGGCGAGACGGCATCCGTCACTAAATTGTTTTTCCCAGATGCATTGGTTGCGTACAGAATAGTGAGAAAGATACAGCCCAGTAACATACTCACACAAATCATGACGGGGCATGGCGGGTTCTCGGAATACTTATGTCGATTTAAGTGTAAAGAGAGCCCGTCATGCATTTGCGACCCAGCAGTGAAAGAAACCGTTCCTCATGTGCTGGTGGAATGTCCCATCTTTGCACAGGCTAGACATGACATCGAGCAAAAGTTGGACGTGAAAATTGGACTTGACACGTTGCATGAAATAATAATAGATACAAATAGAAATCAGTTTTTGAAATACTGCATAGCTATCATTGGAATAGTAATAAAAAGAAATAAATAGAAAATAAAGTATGTTTACAATAATATTAAGATATATTAGATATAAGCATACAATATATTAAGCAAAATCAATAGTATATATATACGCAGTAAAAATAAGAAAACAAAGGAAATGGGCTTGACATAAATTAAAACTTACCTTCCTCTTCTCCTGTCCAGCTCCCTGAAAAACAAAATTAAAAAGTATTGTTAGAATAGAACTAGAAGAGAAATGTAACAAATAACATAGGAAAAAGTAGAATAAGCATGTAATATAATAAGCAGTAGCATAAGAAGCTAAAATGTAAACCATAGGAATAAGATAATAATATTGAAATTGCTAAAATTATATAAAGATAAGATCCAAATAGTATAAGCTTCAAAATAGACATAAGTTTGAAACAATATTTTTGTAATTGATTTATGAATAAATGAGCAAAATGTTATTTACCCCGAAAAATAAAAACAATAGTAGGTTAAGTAGCGGGAGTCCCACCCGGCTAAGTATGACAGATGATGAATGCAAGAAAGAAACAGTATGAAGCATGAAAGTGCGAGAAGCATAAAAGAGAGAACTAGAATGAATGAGTAACTTAGACTAAAAAAGACCCGGTGATCTCACGATCGGGGAAAGGCAAAAAAAAAAAAAAAAAAAAAAAAAAAAAAAAAAAAAAAAAAAAAAAAAAAAAAACCTAACCTAACCTAACCTAACCTAACCTAACCTAACCTAACCCAGTCGCAGCGCAACCGCGAGCCCGAGCGCCACGAAAATACGTCGCTCCGCGTTCAAAAAATCCGATAAATAGTTTAAAGTGCACGGATTGCAGTGAGTGAGGTCTCAAAAGAAGCGGACAGTCACGAGGAACTCGACAGTGAAAGCCGCGTGCTCCGGAGACAACGGGTTCAGGAGTTATTTCGGAAAAACTGGAAAAACCACGTGCTCAGAACACAAAGCGGCGTGCGCTGCTCGATATCGATCTACAAGGTGCAGTTTTTAAAGTGTAGTATTATAGCGCATGGTGCCACCCACCTCCTACCCCATTTTCGGAATTTTTCGGTCAAAGCATCCGGAGATAAAACACTTTTTCGCGAAACCACGTGGCCACGTGGTCCCAGATATAGGGCAGTCCGACAGGTGTGTCATACATCAAAAGACGCGCCCTGACGAGGCAAACGCGAAAGTGTAAAGAGCATCATCCGTACAAATCTGTGGAAAGAGATAAGGTGGAAAACAATTTGCGACCACGTGCTCGGGACATAAATGTGGATTTTTCTCTGGATTTCAAGCGACGACCTGTGAGTTTTTTGGTGCGCCGAGGTCGGCGCTCGCACGGGCAACAGAACGACACCACTCGCCGATTTTTCCGGGGAGCATTTCCAGTGATATGGCGTTTTTCATAAACCCACGCGAACACGTGGTCACGGTCCTGGGGCAGTGAGGCAGGAGTGCGCTACACCAAAAGACGCGCCTTAAAGAGTCAAATACAATAGTGAAAACCGCATCACCCAGAAACCACAAATAAAAAAGTTATCGCATAATATGTGTTTATAACCTCTAAAAATAAAGACAAAATTGTGAAATACTAAGTAGATAAGTGTAAAATTATAGTTATAACTAGTGATAAGTGTGAACGATAACTGCCCCCTTCACCCTAGGGCTGTAGGAAAACTTTCGGGCGGGAAATCAGCCGGGAAAACGGAAAAACCATAAACCACGTGGTTCTGTGGTGTCGGATCCCGACGTTACGGGGAGCTGAAGTTTGAACTCCAGCTGGGCGCCTCCACGGACAATATAATAGTGCAGTTAGAAAAATTTTATATCATCGCAATCCGAAGTTATAAATAGTTGAAATTCCGAACTTCAACTGCTGCTAACTCAAGATCTTCCAGGCAAGACCCCCCCTTTATTTTTCTCGGGCGGAGCGGGCTGCACGCCCCTTTAAGACGAGCATAGCAGTAAGCATAGATTTTTAAGATTAGATTAAGATAGAAATAGCTTATGATTACTTATATTTAATTGACCGAGTCTGTGACTACGAAGACTTCTACCATTGGAGGATACTTTTCTTTTTATTGACTTAATATATATTTTCACAAACTTTTATTAGAATAAATCTATATTTTTTGCTTGCGGTGTATACGGACGCATACCCCCAAGATTAGTTTAAGATAGAAATAGATACAATTACTTACATTTAATTGACTGAGTCTGAGACTCTACAGATAGACTTCTACCATTAGAAGATAATTCTCTTTTATTGACAATAAAACTTTTACAAACTTTTTCTAAAATAAACTTGCACCTTTTGCTCACGGTATACACGGACGCACACCTTCAATATGTTCGGAATCAGGACTCCCCCACCGAAAAGCGACAACTCGTCCCCAAATTTGGATGAAGGGGCTCTCAATGTTAGACGCAGTATAGGCGAGTGGGAAGCGGCAAACGCTGATCCTACTCCATCAATGACATGCATGACGAAGCAGACTGGCCCTGCTACAAACCCGAAAGCTCGTCTAACTCCATCGCGGGACGCTTCAACCGCAGCCGGACTTGGACCATCAACCGGAACCCACAGTCCACAAAAATTAAAGAACGCGGACCGTATTGCGGAGGCAAGAGCCTGCCTACACAAGGGCAAGCTACACCTTAACGCCTCTCGCAATACCAAAACAGAAATAAAGAGTGTGGTTTTCGAAGTTCTGGAGCGGTTGTATCAGCTTGTAAAGGAGGCTGAAGCAGCCCTAAAATCAAAAAAGCCTAAAGACGGAACTAACGCAACTGTGGGGCTAGAGCCGGTACCTATAGTCACTGACTCTACCTTCACAGTCAGCGAGGATCCTAAGCTATTGAGCAAAATAGAGGAGCACAGCAAATTGTTGCTAGAAAGCAACAAAAAAATGGAGGAGCTAAGACTAGCGATGGAGAGACAGCAAGAAAGCTTAAAAAGTACTGCAACATATGCGAGCGCGACCGCCACTCTGAACGAAAAGCCACTACCAAAACGGAATACGTTACACTCACTGGTGGTAACCTCAAAAAATGAATCGGAAACTGGAGAAGAGGTTTTAGATAGAGTTAGAAAGGCGGTTGACGCAAAGGAGGGTTGGATTAAGGTTGAAAGAGTAAGGAAGGCGAAAGATAGGAAAATCATAATGGGCTTCAGAACGACAGAAGAAAGGAACAAAATAAAAGATAGATTTGGAAAAGAGGGAATAGACCTCGTTGTCGAGGAGGTGAAAAATAAAGACCCACTCCTGATCCTCAAAAACGTCCTACTGGTCAATACTGATGAAGATGTTCTCAGGGCTTTGAGGAACCAGAACAGGGATGTCTTTCGCGGTCTGGACAGCGAGGAGGACAGGCTGGGAATTAAATACAGAAGAAGAACCAGGAATCCCCACACGAATCACATCGTGATCAGCACCTCCCCCGCTATCTGGCGTAAAGTCTTGGAAGTTGGATATCTGCATATTGATCTTCAGCGGGTCAAGGCGGAAGACCAATCTCCACTTGTGCAGTGTACTCGCTGCCTGGGGTATGGTCACAGTAAACGCTTCTGCAAAGAGCCCACAGACCTGTGTAGCCATTGTGGAGGACCCCACCTGAGAACCGAGTGTGCAGATTGGCTCGCAGATATACCACCCACATGCAAAAATTGTACTGGAGACAAACTGGACCAAGTTTGCCATAACGCCTTTAGTTATGATTGCCCAACCCGACAAAAACGGGATGAGCTGGCACGTTTGACCATAGCCTATTGCTAAGGGCACGCTCAGGTACGAACAGCAGACAACAAAATACCTCCCTATAAATATAGCCCAGATTAACTTACAGCGCAAAAAACTAGCAACTGACGAATTAATGATTGAGGCGAACAGGGAGAAAATTGACATTGCTATGATCCAGGAACCCTATGTCGGTGGAGGAAGCTTTATGAGGGACTACAGAGGCGTAAAAATATACCAAAGAAATGGGACGGACGAGGGAACGGTAAAAACAGCAATAGCCGTATTTAATAAAGACCTCGAGGTAAATATGATTCCACACTTTACCACAAACAACATCTCGATGGTAAGAGTCAAAATAGCTTCATGGGAAATGTATGTCGTAGCATTCTACTTCGAGCCTGACCAACCAATCGACCCCTACCTAGAAAAATTAAGAGAAATAAAAACAGAATTGGGCACAAAGAAAATAATTATGGGGGGAGATATAAATGCAAAAAGCACCTGGTGGGGAGGGTTAAAGGAAGATAGTAGAGGAAGATCTGTGTCAGGAGCTATAGAAGAAATGAGAATGCAAATCCTAAATATCGGGGATACTCCGACTTTCTACACAATCAGAGGAAGCAAGATTTATAAAAGCTTCGTAGATATCACTCTCTGCTCAGAGAATATTTACGATCTTGTTGAGGACTGGGAAGTGAAGGACTTCATCAGCTCGGATCATGGTGTGATTACAATGAAGATTAAACTTCAAAGACAAAGAGGGAAAGAGATAGTGAGAACGACTAGATTATACAACACGAAGAAAGCGGACTGGGAAAAATTTCACAAAAAGTTGACTGAAACAAAAAAAGATTACAACATACAATTAGATAAAGTTCAACAAATTAAAACTAGAAATGAATTGGAAAAATTTATAGAGACATATACTAAAGCAATGACCGATACATGTAAAAAAGTAATACCAATGAAGAAGAAAAAGGAAAAAGTTAACTTACCATGGTGGTCCGATGAACTCCGGAGATTGAAGAAGGACGTGATCACGAAGAAACGAAGAATCCGATGCGCAGCCCCAATCCGGAGGGAGAGTGTGATAAAAGAGTATCTGGAAGCAAAGGAAAAATATGAGAATGAAGTAAAAACTGCACAAGTAGAAAGCTGGAAGAACTTCTGCAATAAACAGGACAGAGAAGGAGTATGGGAAGGAATATATAGGGTCATTAGGAAAACATCGAGACAACCGGAGGATATGCCATTGATCAAGGATGGGAAATGCCTAGAACCGGAAGAATCGGCACAACTGCTGGCTAATACCTTTTATCCAAACGATACCGAAGAAGGGGAGAACTCATACCATCGCAAAGTAAGGAGCATGGCCAAACAGATAAACGAGGACCATGGTGAGCATGACCCGTCGTTTACATGGGACGAGCTACAAGCCTCGATGAAGAGTTTCAACCCCAAAAAAGCTCCAGGTGCGGACGGCTTCACAGCGGACATTTGTGAGCAGATAATGTTAGAAGATCCAAATCTGCTTCTAGCTACAATGAACAAATGTCTTGAGCTGGGTTGCTTTCCAACAATTTGGAAGGAAGCCACTGTAGTTGTGCTGAGGAAACCCGGGAAAACAGATTATACAAACCCCAAGGCATATAGACCGATAGGCCTTCTACCAGTACTCGGGAAAGTGTTGGAGAAAATGACATTTAATAGAATCAAATGGCATATCCTTCCAAAATTAAGTAAAAGGCAATATGGGTTTATGCCCCAGAGATGTACGGAGGATGCCCTTTACGATTTGGTGAGCCATATTAGAAAAAAGTTGAAGGAAAAGAAACTCATCACTATGGTCTCGCTGGATATTGAAGGGGCCTTCGACTCGGCATGGTGGCCTGCCATTAGGCTCAGATTAGCCGAAGAAAATTGCCCAATAGATTTGCGGAAGGTTCTTGACAGCTATCTGGAAGACAGAAGAGTCGGAGTTAGATATGCTGGTCATGAATGTAAAAAGAAAATGGAGATAGGATGTGTGCAGGGATCAATCGGCGGACCCCTGCTATGGAATTTACTATTGGACCCCCTGCTGAAGAAATTGGAGAACGAGGGTGTTTATTGCCAGGCGTTCGCCGATGACGTCGTGCTTGTATTTGATGGTGAGACAGGGTTGGGCATGGAGAGGACAGCAAACAGAGTGCTGTCTTCTGTTGAAAAATGGGGAAAAAACAACAAATTGAAGTTTGCACCCCACAAGACCAAAGCCATGCTCATTACTAACAAACAAAAATTTGACGCACCAAAACTTAACATGGGAGGTACAACAATACAAATGAGCGATGAAATAAAAATTTTAGGTTTGATCATAGACAAAAAGCTAACATTCAACAACCATGTAAAGACAGCAACAAACAAAGCCATACAGATTTACAAACAGGTTGCCAGGGCGGCGAGAGTAAGCTGGGGGCTCCACCCCGATGTAATCCGTGCGATTTACACCGCGGTGGTGGAGCCCATTATCTTGTATGCGGCAAGTGCCTGGGCACCGGCTGCAGAGAGGGTATCGGTTCGCAAGAGTCTTGGCGTAGTACAGAGGGGATTTGTTCAAAAACTTTGCCGAGCATACCGTACAATCTCCCTCAACGCGGGGCTCTTGTTGACAGGACTGCTGCCACTGGACCTTAGGGTAAAAGAAGCAGCAACCCTGTACATGGCCAGAAAGGGTTACCCCACAGCCATAATTGGCGATTGGGAAATAGAAAGGATGGAGCCTGTCACTGTGATGGAACACCCTGCCGAGAGACTAATCATCAAATATGAGAACTTGGAAAACGACGAACAAACAAAGATTGCAATAGACAAATGCAATGTCCAGCTCTACACAGATGGAAGTAAAATTGACGGATTTGTCGGCGCTGCATATACTAAATGGATAGAGGGAAAAGAACAAAAACACAAAAAGCTGAAGCTGATGTCCTGCTGCACAGTTTTTCAGGCCGAGCTATTCGCGATAAATAGCGCCACTGAGGAGATCCTAAGATGTTCTGAGGACTCTTTTGGAATCTTCAGTGATTCGAGATCTTCGCTAGACATACTCAAAAATGGGAACAGCACACACCCTCTAGTCACAAAAATCACTAAAAACATAAACAACATTAAACTCCAGAAAAAGCAGATTACTCTATACTGGATAAAAGCTCATAACGGACTTGAAGGAAATGAAAGAGCCGACCAACTGGCAAAAGAAGCAGCGAAAAAGAAAGCAAAGCCTGAATACGATAAGTGCCCTATAGCATTCGTGAAAAGACGGATTCGTGAAGAATCCATCGACGAATGGAGCGAAAGATATGAGGCAGGCACAACAGCAGGGACTACAAAACTATTTTTCCCTAATGCAGCAGCTGCAAAGAAAATAATAGACACAATTAAACCGACAGGTGTTATGACACAGATTCTGACTGGACACGGTGGCTTCTCCGAGTACCTGGCCAGGTTCAGGTGCAAGGAGAGCCCAGCGTGTCCTTGTGACGGTGGTACGCCGGAGACGATCCCACACATATTAACGGAGTGCCCAATATCCGGGCCTGAGAGATTCAATATAGAACAATTAATAGGCGTAACAATTAAAACAGAAAATTTCCAGAAGCTAATATCCCAAAAAGAAACACAAGAGCAGTTTCTAGAATACTGTATAAAAGTTTGTAAAAAAGTAATAGTAAGAAACAAATAGAAATAAGAATAACAATAATAATTGTAAACTAGCTATTAAGTAATAAAGTTAAAGCTTATCCTAAGAGTAACATAAATTAGAATTAAGATAGATAAAGATATTGTATTGGCAGTAATTAATGAATAAATAAAGTAGACACTAGCATAATCACTAGAAAAATAAGATGTAAATAAAACGTATGTGAAATAGTAATAATGAGTACTGGGTACTCGCCCACAAAAATAAAGGGCATTGAAAAAATTATTTAGGATAAGCAAAATAGTGTAGAAGCATAGGATATAACCCCAACACGTCCTAATTCCACATAAAAGGTTTATATATTATATTTTATTCCATTAGGTGAATAAGTAAAACGTGTATTAACAGAGCATAGGGCAAAAACGAACCCTGAGAATAGTATAGTCAGGGGACGAGTTAAAAAAAAAAAAAAAAAAAAAAAAAAAAAAAAAAAAAAAAAAAAAAAAAAAAAAAAAAAAAAAAAAAAAAAAAAAACCTAACCTAACCTAACCTAACCTAACCTAACCTAACCTAACCTAACCTTCAGGTGCCCCCGCGCCCGACGCCCGACGGTCCCTACGGGAGCTGAGCGGGGGCCCTTCGCCCGCGCCGCCCACCCCGCCTCTTTCGCCTGAGTGCAACTGAGTTTGGGTCGCACTCTCTTTCTCGCTCCTCCGTTTCGCGGAGCGTCATGACCAGGTCCGCATAGTCGGCCATCGCTCTCCAGCAACGCTCGTCCTCGACCATGCGGGACACTACGACCGGCAACCTTAAGTCTGCCCCGAGCACCGCGACGAGTGACTGCCGCGGATACTCCCACCTCGGGCACGCTTCGAGGGCGTGCTGCGCGTCGTCGTCTGGATGCCCGCATTGGTGGCATCCGGGATGCGGCTCTCTCCCGACCCGCCACAAGTACCTCCCGAAGCAGCCATGCCCCGAGAGGACCTGCGTGAGCCGGAAATCGAGCACGCCGTGACGCCTGTCAATCCAGGCCTCCAACACGGGCACCAGGGCTGCGAGGGTGCGCCGCCGGGTTCGAGAACCACGGTGGATCTCCTCTGCAGCCAGCCTCTCTTTCCACTTCAACGTTGCCACGCGACGCGCAGCACGCCTCCATCGGGCGACGACAGACAGACGGGGCACACTTCCCCGACCCAAAGATTGCGCCCTGCGCCGGTACACCGCGGCCAGGACCTCGGCCTCGTACTCCCACGGAAGGGAACCGGCGAGGGCGCAAGCGACCTCCGTCGAAATGGTGCGGTAGCCCCGCACGACCCTCACCGCCAGCACCCTCTGAACCCTCTGCAAGAGGGCCGCGTTGCGAGCGGAGAGCGTGGGCGACCAGACGGGAGCGCCGTACAGGGCCATGCTCCGCACCACTCCCAGGTAAAGACGCCGGACCGACTTTCCTCCTCCTCCAATGTTCGGGAGCAAGCGGGCTAAGGCACCCGCCGCCCCGAGCAATTTCGGGACCAGTACATCAAAATGTCGGTCAAAACTCCACCTGCTGTCCAGCACGAGCCCCAGATATTTAAGTTGGGACCGGACAGCGATCGCAGTCCCTCCCATGGTTATACTCGCGCCGGGAGGAGGCCCCTTCCGAGCCGGGTGAAAACACACGGCCTCGGACTTGTGCAGGGCGACCTCCAGGCCGAGCTTCCTTATTCTGGCTACGACTGTTGCCACCGCAGCCGCAGCCAGAATCGACGCCGAACGGTAGTCGTCTCCGCGGGCCGTCACCAGCGTGTCGTCGGCGTAGCAGATGACCTGCACGCCACGCAGGTTAGCCCCGCGGAGGACCCAGTCGAACCCGACGTCCCACAGGAGCGGACCCAGAACCGACCCCTGCGGGACACCACACGAGACCGCTTTGTGTCCCCACCCCCTCCGTTCGGGGAAGACCACAGCCCGCCCTGCGAGGTAATCCTCGATCAGGTTCCGGAGACCGGTGGGGACGCGGTGAAACCT
Organism: Bombyx mori; assembly: GCF_030269925.1. Taxonomy (NCBI): domain Eukaryota; kingdom Metazoa; phylum Arthropoda; class Insecta; order Lepidoptera; family Bombycidae; genus Bombyx; species Bombyx mori. Next base: position 27,488 of record NC_085129.1, read on the forward strand.
TAACGACTCCAGGATCGTGCTCCAGGGGATCGTATTGAAGGCGTTGGATATGTCTATAGACACCGCCAACAACACGCCTCCCCGGGAGCACGCCTGGTCGGAGAGGTCGCGGACGCGCTGGACCGCGTCCAAGGTCGAGCGACCCCTCCGGAACCCGTACTGAGAGTCGGCCAGATTTGGCCCGACATTTTCAAGGTGCCGCACGAGGCGACCGGCAACGACGCGCTCGAGAAGCTTGCCGGCCTCGCTCAGCACGACTATTGGGCGATACCCCGATGGCTGGTCTCTGGGGCGCCCCTCCTTGGGGATGAGGACCAACCGACCCGTCTTCCATTCTTCCGGGAACCTGCCCTCTCGGAGGCACCTGCTGAGCAGCCCTCGGAGGACAGGTCCCAGACCACCCTCAGCTTGTAATGCCAGCGCCCAGGCCCGATTCGACAGTCCATCGGGACCTGGCGCCGTCCTCCTCGCCTTCATTTTGTCGATGGCGGCACCGAATTCCGCCGGCGACACCTCCTCCTCTTCTGCACCAATCTGAGCTCCGGTTGTCGGTGTTATCATGACGGGGGGAACGAAGGGAGTTCCAGGTGCGTCCGGAAACAGTCCCCCAATCACGTGCCGAACGATGTCAGGCGGCAGGGTGCTCGTCGCGGGCGGGGCCCAAGAACGCATTGTGCTCCGCGCGAGGCGATACGGTCGCCCCCACGGGTCGCGGTCCAGCGTCTCCAAAAGCTCCTTCCACGCCGCCTCCTTCGCCTCTCCAATGGCGACGCGCAGGGCCCGCACGTCCTCCCGGTACTCCTCGTACGCCCGGTCCTCTTCTTCCTCGTCCCGGCGCCTCCGACGACGAAGGTGTTGATATTTTCGGCGACTACCGGCGCATCGGCGTCGCAGGCCGGCGATCCCCTCGTTCCACCAGTAGACTTGGCGCCTCGGCGCGTACGCTCGGACGCGGGGCATGGCGTAGTCGCAGACTCGCGACATCGCCTCGCGCAGCCGCTCCGCACCCTCGCGCACGTCCGCCGGCTCGCCCAGGGAGTCCAACCGCCAGGCCTGGACGACGGCCGCCTCCTGCAGCCGCTCCGTGTCGAGGCGCTTCAGGGCCCAGCGCGGGCCCTCCACGCCGCCACCAAAGGGCAAAGTCGTTACCGAAGAAGACTCCGGGGCCGCGGCCACACGGAAACCAATGTAGCGGTGGTCGGAGAGCGTCTCCACGTCGACCAACACCTCCCAACCGCAGACGCGGCGCGCGACGTCGGGGGTCCCAAAAGACACATCCACCACGGACCCACCCGAACGACGGACGCATGTGTTCTCGGCGCCGCGGTTGAGTACAACGAGACCACTCCCGACCAACCACTCCTCCGTCTCCCGTCCCCTGGGACAGGTGACCGGGGAACCCCAAGCGGACGACTTCGCGTTGAGGTCCCCGAGAACGAGCGCGCGCCTTGAGCGCGACCTCCCCACGACCTGACCGAGTTCGTCGAGAAAGGACTCGAATTCGGCGAGCGGCCGGTTGGGGGAGAAGTACACCCCGACGACGAGCAAGCCCGCCCAGAAGACTGCGACGAAGCCCCGACCCCTCTGTACGACGTCGAATTCGGGCGGAGCGCCCACCGCTGACCGACGCTGGACCACGGCCACCAGGCCGTCAATATCTCCCGCCCAGTTGGGAACCGAAGGGACCCGATAGGGCTCGGCGACGACCGCGAGATGGGTCAACCGCTCCGCCATGCTCTGGATCAGCAGGTCCTGAGCTCTGGCGGAGCGATTGAGGTTGCCCTGTAAAATATGATACGGGCTGCTGGTCATTGTTCGTCGTCCATTGGTGTCACCGTAGCCGTACCGGGCTGACTCCGCCGTTTCTCTTCGGCGGCGCTGCTCCTCTGTTGCCTTTGTTTCGGGGGCTTGGCGCAAGCCTTGCCCCCGGAGACGTGCGCTGCAGGCCTACCGGCGCCGGCGCAGATTGTACAATGCGGCGTGAGCGCGCAGCCCGCGGACTTGTGGCCGGTCTGGCCGCAGCGGTAGCACTCACCACTGCGGTCCACCGACGATGGGCAACGGGCACTCACGTGGCCCAGTGCGTGGCAGCGGTAGCACTGCAGGCGCCTCGCCTCGAGGAGTTGCGCGCGAAGGACGCTCCACCCGATCCGCAGCTTGTTGACGGCCAATATTTTTTTGACACCCGCTATGGGGCATCTGACCAAGACCTGGCCAGTGCCTCCGGGGCCCATTTTTATTTCCCCAACCTTCACAATGTCGGGGGGGCACTCTCCAATCCTGGCGACCTCGGCAACAAGCTCCTCCCGGGATATGGATTCGTCGAGGCCGCTCAGTCTGACAGCGGCCGTTATTGTCGGCCTCGAGACGACAATGCTGTCCGAGGGCAAAACCTCCCGTAATTTCTCCGCCAGCAAATCAGCTTTTTCGTTCTGGTCGGCGCCGTCTACGACCAATACCTTTGCTCCCGTCACCGCCGAGCGTATCCGCTGGATAGGGATCCCCAGCTCTGCCGTATCGATTTTAGCCCTGGCCTCGGCGAGGACTGCCCGATAGGTGACTCCGCGCTCGACGGCCTCCGGCTGCAGCTTGACAATAACTGCCTGCGAGCGGGGTGGCCGGAGTCTCTTCTTCTTTTCCTTCAGGGGCGGTGGAGCGGGCACGGTGCCGGTCGCCGTCGCCGTCCTCGGCTTGGCGCCTCTTCGGGCTACCGTCGTCCAGGCTTCCGTCAGAGCAGCTGGGGCGGGGGGGAATGTCCGTGGTTCTGGTTGAGCCGGCTGCTGCCTGCTTTTCGGCGCCTTCTTTTTCTGCGGGCCACCACCGTTGGGTGCCGCCGTCGCGACTGCAGCTGTTGGTCCGGGCGTCGGCATTGATTCTGCTGCCGTTGGCGGTGTCGGCGTCTTTTCTTGACCGCGGCTTCTCCTGTGGTCTGCGGCCAGGGGTGGTCTCATCCTGGGCTCTGGAGGCAGTCGCGCTTCCAGCCCAGAGAGGCGCGCATCCAGCATGGTGCCGACCGCACGCATGATGCGCTGGAGGCGCCGCTCCTCCTCGTCGTCGTTCCGTTGGATCGGGGCGGGGGGGGGTACGGGGGCGGGGACGGCTGCCGGCGATCCCACGGCCTGGGCCAGGCGCGCCATCTCCGACCTCATGTCGGCGATCGCATTCTTGAGGTGCAGGATCTCGGCCTCCTGCCTCCTGCAGAGCTCCTGCAGCCTCTTCGTCTCACCGTCGGTAGTCCTTGCTGCCATATCTTCCTTGGCCTCCCGAATGGCGGCAGCCATCTCCTTCAGGGCACGTACGTATGTGCCCTTCAGGTTCCCAGACTTGGCCGCGATTGCTACGGCCAGCTTCGCGGACTCGTCTAGTCGACGTTCGGGGTCGAGTGCTGGTTCCCCCGTGCTGCCCGCGACGGCGTCTTCCCTCACTCGCAGCTTTCGGACACTCTCGGTGACCTCTCTCTCGGCGCGCAGCGCCAGCTCCTCTCGTTGGGCCTTCACATACGCCTCCTTGGCGGCGGCGAGGCCAACGTACTGCCCGGTTGTGGGCGGTCTTCCTCTGCCCCTCTTTGACGGGGTCTTGGAGGCGGCTCTTCGGGCTGAGCACGCCGTCTCTTCACCGGAGCTGCTCTCTGAGCACTCCGTGCTGGAGCCCTTCAGCCTCTTTCTTCGGCTTCCGGTCAACGACGAACGGCTCGAGCTGGCCGTCGCCATGCTATCGTCCGACAAGACGTTTGCTGCTTCGTTGTCCTTCACGGACCCTCCTCTACGTTCTATATTTTCTCCGTCCTTCGCGGACACCCTACCACCGTCCTTCACGGACCTCTTCGAACAGTTATTGCCCCCCCCAGAAGACGAGGGGCAGCGTGCGGCCGATCGCTCGGCCGCACGGAGGGATTCTCCCCCCGCGGAGCGGGAGGTACCCTCCTGGGGTAATTCTTCTTTATAACTGGACATTTTTTTTCATTATGTTATTTCCTGTTTTTATTAGCCAGGGGTACGGTCCCCTGGGACGCCCTCGCGACTGGTCTCCCACCAGCCATGCATCCCATCGCCGGGCGCCAGAGCTTAAGATTGGGGTATTTTTTATAGAGGTTTACGTCCTCGCAGCCCCGTACCTCGCGGCAGCGGCCCCCGTCCCCCACACGGTGAGGATTACGGGTTGGCCGGCAGTCCATCGAGTGCAACGAGCAGCACGACGGACCACCGCCCTACGCTCGAGTGAGCACCAATCCACGAAGCCACGCCGGTATACCGGTACCCCCCTCTGGAGGGCGTTCCCCTGTAGCTGTGCAGCCGGGGACATGGCGACCAGCGGCCGGAAGAAGCGCAAACAACGCCGGCTTGCTTTCTCAACGACGAAGGCAGACCAAGAGCGGCCCGCCACCTCCGATGGGTCACGCCGAAAATAGTTCGGACGTGGCCCCAAAACAAAAAGATGAAAAAAGAAAAAGTAAAACCAATAAGACAAATAAAACAAAAGAAGGCAAAACAAACAGAAAAACAAAATAACATAAAGGGGAAGATAAAAACGAAGGGGGAAAATGGGAACGAGGAGGCCCGGGCATCCCCAGAAGAAACACCCTTCAGCCAGTGAAGGGCGTGGAGAGCCCGGAACCCCCCGTGCTGGTTTTGGTCCGCGTCGCTCAATCTCCCCCGCCGTGACACGACGAGAAAGAAGGAGCGATACCCCTGGGAGTGTGACTGCTCCCAGAAGCCCGTTATCCGCCACCTACGGACGCGCCCGGTGGAAGTCCAGCAAAACTCCCCCACAGACGGAGCCCCCGGCCACGCAGAGTGCGCGCCGGGGGGCCCGCCCAGGTCCCGGGAACCTAACCTAACCTAACCTAACCTAACCTAACCTAACCTAACCTAACCTAACCTAACCTAACCTAACCTAACCTAACCTAACCTAACCTAACCTAACCTAACCTAACCTAACCTAACCAGTCTGCTGGCAGCCACGACCGCGAGCGCCACGAAAATACATCGCTCCGCGTTTAAAAAATCCGAAAAATAGTGTCAAGTGCATGGATTGCAGTGAAAGTGGTCTTAAAAGAAGCGGACAGTGACAAGGAAGCCGACGCTGAAAACCGCGTGCTTCGGAGACAACGGGTTCTGGAGTTATTCCGGAAAACCTGAAAAAACCACGTGCTTGGAACACAAAGTGGCGTGCGCCGCTCGATATTGATCGACGACGTGTTGTTTTTCAAGTGTATTTCTATAGCACACGGTGCCGCACACCTTCCACCCCAATTTCGGATTTTTTCAGTGAAAGTATCCGGAGATACAACACTTTTTCTCGAAACCACGTGGCCACGTGGTCCTAGAAATAGGGCAGCTCGACAGGAGTGTGATATACCAACAGAAGCGCCTTGAAGAGACAAACACGGACGTGTAAACAGCATCATCCGGAATAAGCTGTGAAAAGAGATAGAGTGAAAAACATTTTGTGACCACGTGCTCGGGACACAAAAGTGCATTTTTCTCTAGATTTAGAGTGACGACCTGTGAGTTTTTTCGTGCGTCGAGAACGGCGCTTCGACGGGCTATACAACGACACCACTCGCCGATTTTTCCGGTAAGAATTTCCGGAGTTACAGTGTTTTTTCTTAAACCCACGTGGACACGTGGTCCCAGTTCTGGGGCAGTGCGGCGGGAGTGCGATATACCAAAAGACGCGCCTCGACGAGACATTTACAACAATAAAAACCGCATCACCCAGGAACACATAGAAAAAAAGTTATTACATAAAATGTGTTTATAACCTCTAAAATAGACAAAATTAGGAAAGTGTATATAAGTGGGACATATCGACGACGTGAAAAACAGCAGACTTATTTATATAGATAGTTTTAAGCTTATTATAAACAATTTATTGATATTATAGGATACTATATAGTTAGTGATATTAGATATAAGTTGACTTTAATATAATTGACATATTTTGTCAATGTTAATTTAAGTTATTATTACTTAGACTGTATGTGATCTCTGATTACTGGCTGCTGTTAAACTGTTAAATATACAACTTATACAAACTTTGAAGTAACACAGCTAGTAACAGTCATTGGGGATCACTTTGTTTTATAATAATTGACTCTAATCTCTCAAACAAGATGTACGCCGCATCAAGAACCCCTCCCAAGAGGAGTACAGATGAGACAGTTCCCCCCGGAAACGCTAAAAGGACTTCTATGACGGACACAGCGACAGCACGGTTGGAGACCAGGAGCCCATATGACAAACTGGACCGGGTTGCTGAGGCCAGGGGTTGCCTGACTAGGGTGATGATCGGCCTCAGCAATTCGAAAAATATAAAAACCGAAATAAAGGAGGCGGTAAAGATATCGGTGGAGCGACTTTTTGTTCTGGTTAAGGAAGCTGAATCCGATAGAAAAAAGGGTAGTGGCGTGCAGGGAGGAGAGAAACTCCCTCAACCTGTGTCCACGCAGCACCCCCCTTCAGAACAGAAGGAACTCAGAGACATCCTGAAGGAGCACGGTGAGCTATTGGCGGACAGCAATGGCAAAATCAAACAACTGCAGGACCAGCTGACGCTGCACAGGGAAACGATGGAGAAGATGACCTACGCTGGTGTGGTGGCTGGAGGAACACAAAAGACAAATTCTCCTAAAAGAACACTTCATACCGTGATGATAACCTCGACCGACGAGACAGACACGGGAGACCAAGTCCTGGAAAAAATCAGGAAAACTGTTAATGCGAGGGACGAAGAGATAAAGGTAGATAAAATAAGGAAAGTTAAAGATAGGAAAATTATAGTGGGATGCAAGGATGGAAAGGAAATGGATAGAGTTAAAGACAAGATAAGAGAGCAGGAAGGGCTAACCATCGAGGACATAAAAGCCAAAGACCCACTAGTAATTCTATATGGAGTCTTGCAGTCAAACTCGGACGAGGATATAATGAAGTCTATAAAAAACCAAAATAGGCACCTGTTCCAGGGCTTAGGAAATGACGAATATAGGATTGAAATGTTATATAGGCGAAGAGCGAGGAACCCACTGACGGTACATGTGGTCCTGAGGGTATCGCCACAGGTGTGGAACCGGCTCACAGAGGCCGGGGCTGTGCATGTGGATATGCAGCGCGTCAGGGTCGCTGATCAGTCCCCCATAGTGCAGTGTTCGCAATGCCTGGGATATGGACACGGTCGCCGTTTTTGCCAGGAACAGGAGGTTGCGTGCGGTCATTGTGGTGGGAACCATCTCCGAGCCCAGTGCACTAAATGGCAAGATGCCGAGGAACCCAGTTGCGTGAACTGCCAGAGGGCTAAGGCAATAAAGACCAGTCATAGTGTATATAGTCAGGAGTGTCCAGTAAGAAGGAAGTGGGACACCCTGGCAAGATCTAGGGTTGCGTATTGCTGAGGGCATGCTAAGGTATAGAGTGACCCAGGTGAATCTCCAGCGCAAGTTGTTGGCAACGGAAGAATTGATAGTTGAGGCACAACGCCGAAAAATTAAAATAGCGTTAATCCAGGAGCCGTATGTGGGTGGTGCGAGAAGGATGAGAGACTACAGGGGGGTAAAGATTCTGCAGAGTGTCTTCGATACCGGGGAAGTCGTCAAAGCTGCGATAGCAGTGTTTGACGATGACCTTGAGGTCTATCAATGCTTGGAACATACTACAAACAACATCTCAGTGGTAAAAATCAGAAATCTGACCTCTGAACTCATCCTGGTGTCCTTTTACTTCGAGCCTGGGAAGCCCATAGAGCCGTACCTGGAACAACTGAGAAACATCCACAAAAGTTTCGGTGGTTGTGGTATCATCATGGGAGGGGACTGTAACGCAAAGAGTGTGTGGTGGAACAGCCAAAGAGAAGACGAAAGGGGCAGACTTATGGCATCCTCCTTCATAGAAATGGGAATGCACATATTAAATGAGGGAGACGAGCCTACTTTCAGAACGATAAGAGGAGACAAGACTCTTAAGAGCCACATTGACGTTACTGTCTCCACCGAAAACATGATGGATAAAATACACAGCTGGTCGGTCGATGACTTCATAGGATCTGACCACGGAACGATCATTTTCGAGGTGGACTTACAGAAAAAGGTAGGGCAAAAGTGTATTAGGACAACCAGAAAATTTAACACTAAAAAAGCAGACTGGGATAAATTTACGACAAAACTAGCAGAACTACAAATAAAATTTACAATTAACGAGGATAAAGTAAGGAAAATAAATAACAAGAGTGAACTGGAGGAAATAGCTAAGAAGTATAATGACATAATAGTGGAGGCTGCCGAAGAAACTATACCGAAACTAAAAAGGACAGAATTACTTACCTTGCCGTGGTGGACCGGGGAACTGGAAGCCTTGAAGAAGAAAGTCACGACCATGAGGCGACGTATTCGCTGTGCTGCGCCTGTCCGCAGGGGATACGTCATTGCCGAATACCTGAAAGAGAAGCAAAATTATGAGGAACAAGCTCAAAAGGCAAAGATAAACAGTTGGAAGGACTTCTGTGGGAAACAGGATAGGGAGAGTCTCTGGGAGGGAATATATAGGGTAATAGGACGGACCAAGAAGCGCCCGGAAGACATTCCGCTGATGGTATCTGGGAGGCAGTTGGGGCCGGAGGAATCGGCCAGGTATTTGACCGACACTTTTTACCCCGAGGACTCCGAGGAGGAAGATACTTCCGAACACCGAGATATCAGGAGAAGGGTAGAACAACTAAACGATGTGGTTCATTCTGAAGTCAATGACCCACCGTTTACGATGGCAGAGCTCCGAAACTCGGTGAGAAGTTTCAACCCGAAGAAGGCCCCGGGGTCCGACGGGCTGACGTCGGATATCTGCTCACAGGCTTTCCGGCAGGACGAGGGTCTCCTACTGGCGCTGACCAACAAGTGCCTAGAGCTGGGTAGTTTCCCGAGAGTGTGGAAACGGGCGACCGTAGTCGCACTGCGGAAACCGGGAAGGCCCGATTACGCATCGCCGAAGTCATATAGACCAATCGGTCTGCTCCCGGTCTTAGGAAAGATTCTGGAGAGAATGCTAGTGAGACGGTTGAGATGGCACCTGCTCCCGACAGCTAGTGCGGCGCAGTATGGTTTCACGCCACAAAAAGGAACCGAGGATGCCCTGTATGACCTGATGGGACACATACGGAACATGCTGGAGCTAAAGAAGCTGATCGTGGTCGTCTCACTGGACATACAGGGTGCATTCGACTCGGCGTGGTGGCCGATGATTAAAACAAGGCTGGCGGAGGAAGATTGCCCAATAGGCATCCGCAGGATGTTGAACGATTACCTGAGAGACAGAATGGTAACTTTGAGCTACGCCGGTGGACAGCACCATAAGAAAACCGAAAAAGGTTGTGTCCAAGGGTCCATTGCGGGTCCGACCCTCTGGAACCTCCTGCTCGATCCCCTTTTGAGGACTCTAAAGGGTCGTGGGGAGTTCTGCCAAGCCTATGCAGACGACGTAGTCATTGTCTTCGATGGTGACGACGCGTTGCATATTGAGCGACGGGCAAATCTGATCCTGGAGCTCGTCGGAGCATGGGGTAGAAAAAATAAGCTGCTATTTGCGCCGCAGAAGACGCGGTCTATGGTAATTACTAATAAAATCAAATATGACGCCCCAAGGTTGGAAATGGGGGGAATCTCTATTGAAAGTGTTGACGAGATTAAGATCCTGGGGTTGACCATAGACCGCAAATTGACATTCAACACTCATGTCGACAACACTAGGGTGAGAGTGGCGCAAATATACAAGCAATTATCCAGAGCTGCCAGGGTCAGTTGGGGACTCCACCCCGAGGTTATCCGAGCGATATACTCTGCAGTGGTGGAGCCCATAGTCCTTTACGCGGCTAGCGCTTGGGCTCGGGCGGCGGAGAAGGTGGGGGTTCAGAGGCGCCTATGGACGTTGCAGAGAGACTTTGCGCAAAAAATTATACTATACTAGCACTGTCCATATGGAAAGATGAAGTCGAGGTTGGCTCAAAAAGATATAGGCTCGAACCCTACTGCACAGTCTACCAGGCGGAGTTGTTGGCGCTGGCGAGGGCCACTAGAGTGATAATGGGATCAGGGGCGAGTGAGTTCTGTATTTTTTGTGACTCAAGAGCGGCGCTAGACTCGATAATAAACAATGATTGCTATCACCCGTTGGCCGTGGAAGCTAGAGAGAACATTATAGCACTACAAGGAATAGGCAAAATAATAAAAATATTGTGGATCAAGGCCCACGTGGGAATTAAAGGAAATGAAAGAGCTGACAAATTGGCAAAGGAAGCGGCCCTTAAACTAAAAACTAAAGCGGACTACAGCGCGTGCCCGGTGTCCTATATTAAAACGCAAATAAGGGGAACCTCTATAAAAGAATGGCACCGTAGATATGACGACGGGGAAACAGCATCGGTCACGAAGGCCTTCTTTCCACGGGTGGAGACGGCGTACCCTATTGTGAGGAAACTGGAATTTGACCAAACATTGACACAACTTATGACTGGACACGGGGGGTTTCTGTCTTATCTGTATCGGTTTAAGCTGAGAGACAGTCCGGCATGCACATGCGACTCAATATACGACGAAACGCCCTTACACATTATAACAGAATGTGCCATATTTAGCCGGGAGAGGCAAGACTTAGAAACTAAGTTAAAAATCCAAATTTGTACAGTAGAAATAAAAAATATTATGAAAAATAAAAAAGTAAGAGACAGTTTTATAACGTACTGTAAAGATATTGTTAGTAAAGTCATAAGTAAAAATAAATAATAGACAAACATATGATTACGTATATCATAAGTATATATTAACATATGATAAGAAATAGTAATATAATGTAAGTTAGATAAGATATGCAAATAAGAATGTAAATAAACTGTAAAAATTAGATATTAACAATTGTAATAGTATATAAGAAACGAAAATAGATAATAAGCAACTTAGATAATAGTAATAGTGTAAATAATAAATGTTTAAAGATAGACTGATAGTTATAAGTTACATAATAAAACAAAAGAACTTAAAATTATTGAACCTGTAAAAAAATATAAAAAATATAGTTTAGATAAAATAGGCCGTAATCCCAGCGGCAATAATGTGAAAGAAGTGCGTGGATGTGACGTATGGGTATAGATGCGGAAGGATGACTGATAGAACTAGAACGAATGAGGTACAACAGGTCTCCAATTAATTTGGAGGAGAGATTAGTTATAAAGAAAAATTAAAAAAAAAAAAAAAAAAAAAAACCTAACCTAACCTAACCTAACCTAACCTAACCTAACCTAACCAGAGTCTGCTGGCAGCCACGACCGCGAGCGCCACGTTTTTTCCACGCTCCGCAACTTAAAATTACGAAAAATGGTTTTTTCGCGAGAAGATACAAGTGTGTAGTATCAAAATACGCGTCTCAGTGAGAGGAACACAACCGTGAAAACCGCTCGGAAATAAGTGAAAGTGAGAGAAAGTTGTGGTTCAAAAACTAAATTTTTTGTATGTTTTTGTGATACGCTGACAAAACCAGATCGACGACCCCCCACTTTTTTGGGGTCTAAATAATCGTCTCGTCGAGCCCTACCTTCTGGACTATACCCAGGATTTTTCCGGTGGAAAACAGCCAGTGTAATCCCGAATTTCTGAAAACCACGTGCTACCGAGATCGACTCCCAGAACACCTGGACAGGCGTGTGGCACACCAATAGAAGCGTCTTGGCAAGGCGAGTCTTTTGACACCTGGATCATCGAGATCAGACAACCCGGGACAACACAGTGACGCTTTAAAGGTCGGCAAAATTTTGAAAATCTTTGGTGTCATTTTCCAGCTAAAGTAAATCGACAACCCCCCTTTTTTATTTTGTTATTATAAAGTAGACCCCTTAAAATTAAATTCTCCAAATTTTTAGATTTTTTGGATGTGTAGTTTATTAAAAAATTAATTTTGAATAGTGTACTAAATAATCAGTTCAATATAAATGGAGTTAAACCCCCCTACCGATAATATTTTAAAAATTAATTTTGTTAAAAGTGTTCAAAAATAGACCTCTGAAGAAAGTTTAATTTTGTTTTTCTAATTAATCTAGTTAATATATAAAAACAAGGCTTTTTGCGGTTGGGCGGGAAAGTGACACCAAAGCAAACCCCTTTGAAGAGGGTGAAAAAACCACGGCGCGCAGATTATAATATAAGTATAGTATAGTTTAGGTCATAAGGAACACATTACTTTTTAAATGGTGAATTTTGGACAATTTTTCGAATCGCGATCTTCGTTAGCATCTTTATTTACATCAGAGTTCAGCCGCAAATTGAGGCTGTCGCGGAGATCGCGATCTGAAAATCTACTTTTTAGATAATAATAAATTCGAGATTTTCTTATAAGGACTGGATAAAGCGTGGTTAAAAACCACCCTCCACGTTTTTAAATTTTTGGAAAAACTCTTTTTTCAGCAGAAAAAATTGACCTAAACTTAAAAAATTTAATAACAAATTTTACCCGATATATCGGGCAGTGTTGAAAAGGGAAATAATGTTTTGCACGACCCAGGGCCGTATCCAGTAAACCAAGGGAGATAGACAAATTTTTGAGCTCGAATTCGACTTCAATTAGATAATTCAATTAACTAAAAATATTTTAGTATTCTTTGTCATAGAATAGACTACCATTATTTATAACAGGTACATAAGGGACTACAAAAATTTTTAAATCGACTTAGCTAGATTTAGAAATCTACTAAACTAACTTCGACTAAACTTCGACACTAAAAAATATATCTTTATTAATTTATAATTTTAATTGCACTGTATTAACATTTACATTTGGACACTGACCCCCCTATACAGGGTCAGACAGACATATACACTCGACAACTTTCCCCGCTGTACTCGCACTACATCACATCACACTTACATCACACTCTCTCACACACATACACACAATGTTCCATACACCAACAACATCTGGCGCTGCCAAAAAACCTCAAATTCCCAGCCCCGCTACCTCACCTTCGGTAATGCCGGACGCTGCCAGGACTTTCATTAAAAGACCGGAAACAAAAAGAAGGTCGCTTGATAATATGGACCTGTATAGAAAGCAGCAGCAGTACTATGCTGAGACACCGAGCGACCAATTACTCCAGGAAGTGATGAAAACGTTTGAGGATATACCCTCAAAGGTCCAGCAGTACCCTCAGATGAGGCGGGACATCAAGTCCTTCCTGGAGTCACAATCGGACAAAAGTATCCGCATACTCTTTGAGTTGAGTAAGCGGATGAAGTGTCTGGAAGCAGCGGCGTCCGGGACTAGCATACATACAGTAGCGTCATCTTCTAACAAAGAAGAAAAACTGCTGGGAAAATTGCAAGAGGTGGAAAACACACTAACTTCACGGCTTAGTCAAATGGAAGTTAACCTGAAGCATGAAATATCAGAACTTAATATAGGAAACGACGATCGAGGCGCTGACATCCTCGAACATATGTTTAAAAATTTCGAAGAGACCAAAGCCGAAATAGTTAAATCGACCGAAGGTGTCGTGGGACGGACGCAGGCTCTCTTTGAAGATCTGGCTGGTACTGTCGCCAGAGACGTCGTCGAAGCCAAAACGCAAATAAGCCAGATAGCAAAAGGGTTGACAGCTGAGAGCAACATGGTTCCCCAAACATATGCCAGCGTCGCAGCAACAAAACCTGGGCGTCGTCCGGCGCTTCACTCGATGGCGGTGACCTTCGAGGACAATCAAGAGACTGTCGAAGAGGTACTCGCGAGAGTGAGGAAGGCGGTCGACGCCAGGGGTACTGGCCTTAAAATAAATAAAATAAGGAAGGCAAAGAATAGCACAGTCATACTCGGCTGCGATACGGAAGTGGAACTAGATAAGGTGAGAGAAAGGATAAAAAGCCACGGTGATGGGTTAATCGTAGCGCCCATGAAGAATAAGGACCCACTCGTCGTCCTTAAAGACGTCTTTATGGACAATGACGACAACGAAATGGTTAAGGCCCTTTACGCTCAAAACGCCGACATCTTCATGGGTCTATCACAAGAGGAGATGGATTTGACAATTAAATATAAAAAGAGGACCAGAAATCCTAAGACCTCTCACGTTGTCATCCAGGTGAGACCGAAGGTATGGCAGAGGATGACGGAGGCTGGCGCCCTCTATCTGGACCTGCAAAGGGTCAGAGTGGAGGACCAGTCTCCGCTCATCCAATGCACGAAGTGCCTCGCCTTCGGCCACGGCCGCAAATTCTGCACCGGGAGTGTAGACAAGTGTAGCCACTGCGGAGGCCCACACTTGCGTGAGGAATGCGCCGACTACATCGCGGGAATTAAACCGCAGTGCTGCAATTGCTTGCACTCCAGGTTGCAGAGTACGGATCACAACGCATTCAGTGTCGATTGCCCAACCCGCAAAAAGTGGGACTACCTGGCGCGATCAAACACTGCATATATATGACCCATACACTCAGCGGAACGCACACACATGACAAATATAAACACACACACACACACACACACACATGCACACACACTGATATAAAAGTATATAATAAATATATATGGATATATCAACACAGCAAGTCAAACAAACACTGAACACATATGCAAATGACTAAATAGAAAAAAGCCAAAGAAATAACCCCGCAATAAGAAATGACAATAAGTATATATACTAGAGTATATATATACTATTGACGAAGAAACAATGGAAATTATAGAAACACTGAGTCAAAATGTCACTATCCCTAAGTTTAAATAATAGTACCTAACTAAAAAGACATCCTTAGATAGAGTAAATACCGGAAGAAACCATAATAATAAGTTAAAAACATATTGTTAATAGAATAAGAAACAAAAACTGTACAAAACTAGATGTTAAGAATTATGTAAGAGTGAGTACAATAAACTGTGAATAGAATAAGAAATAGTAATAGTAAACTGTAGACATAACAACATAATACTATACTGTAAGAAAATTAAGTTAAAACATATTGATAAATAAAGCAAGAAACGAATAATTGTAAAGAACTAGATGTTAAGAATTATGAAAGAATGAAGACAAGAAACTGTGAATAGAATAAGAAATAGATAGTAAGCTGTAGACATAACATTATAAAATTGTACTGTAAGAAAATTTAAGTTTAAAAATATTGTAGCTATGTTGTATTGGACAATGTCGTCAAAGGTGTTAAGTAAAAAAGTTATGTAGTAACATCAGTATGTAGTATGTATGTATCAACAACATTATGTAGTAACAGGTTACAATAAACGGTCACATACGTAGTAAAATTATTACCCCAACAGATAAAAATACAAGGTAGTCAAATTAGCGGGAGTCCCACCCGGCAAAGAAAGTAAGGTGATGGATAAAAGAAAGAAATAGTATGAGGCATGTCAGTGCGAGAGGCATACAAGCGAGAAATAGTATGAATGTGTTACATAGAATAATAAGGTCCTGCCGAGCCTATGGGCGGGGAAAGGCGTAGAAATAAAAAAAAAAAAAAAAAAAAAAAAAAAAAAAAAAAAAAAAAAAAAAAAAACCTAACCTAACCTAACCTAACCTAACCTAACCTAACCTAACCTAACCTAACCAGTCTGCCGTGGCCCTCCGCAGCGAACACGCGCGTCCCAAGTTGCTCCGCAGTGATTTACGCTCGAAAAATCATTAAAAATTCCGAAAAGTGGTGAAAAGTGTACCAAAATTGCAGTGTGATACACCAAAATTTGTGGAAAAGTGCGGCGAACCGGTTGGTGAAAGTTTATTTTGGATCGCAGTGAAATTTGGACGATTTTCCGTGGAAAAACTCGGAAATTGCAGAATTCCAAAACTTTGATCGCGTGCGCCGCGCGTTTTATCGCTGTGACATACAGTTTTTCTACTGCTATCCTGACGGGCTTGTTAAACCCTACAATCCAATACCAAATTTGGAATTTTTCGGCCAGAGACGGCCGAGAAATCACCGAAAAAAACAAAAACCACGTGGCACGTGGTCAGTGATCGGCGGCCATTTTGGAAAATTAGAAAATATATACTGGTGGAGGCAGACGAAAGAAGCCCAGAACCGTTTCAAGACCTGAAAAAAGTTAAGGCGTTTTTGAGTTGTTGAATTTTGAAAATTTGGAAATATTTGAAATTTTTATCTTTTTGTAATGATCTATAACATATAGTTTCATTATTATCATTCCTTAGTCATATTAAAGCTTACATACACCTGCAACATTGTTGAAAAAATCAGAAATTTCTATCAGAAAACTCCGGAGAAAATAATTTTTCAAAATTTTTTAAATTTTCAACTGCGTTTAAAAAATAATTACAAAAAATCTAGAACATTTTAATTTAAATATTATTGTAGAGCTAAAAATTTAGCATAACTTTAACGCCTTAATTGAAATTATTGGACCGAAATTTAGTACTTTTATAATCATTTTAAGGAAAAAATTTATTACTTTTAGAAATAATAAATCGTAGGTCAGTTGGTTCTTATTGTTAAATAAATATTCGTGACCCTGAGAGAAGCCCTTACAAAACGAGCCCAAACTCGACTAGTTTCGGACCACTTTTTAAATTTTTAATTTTTGGCTTATTTTATTTGTGTTTGTATTATTAATTAGGAACTTTAAAAATTTAGAACTGTACATACTTCTGCTGTGCGTGTTGTGTATGTCTTAGAATAGGTTATGAATTTGACTGATTCGTGAATCACTTGTATTTTTGACCCGCATAGAAAGCGGAACAATATAAAACATTTATCTTAAGCCGTAAGAAACCGAGCGAACTTGCGGACCAATAGAACGGCGCGGCGGTGACGTGATATCGATGTTGTTTACATGCAGGTGAGCGGATGAGTCACGCGCCGCACCATCTGGTCCCGTCTTTTGTTTCTTTATGTTTTGTTACATTTAAATTTGAAATAAAATAACATCGGACATAACACGGCCAACTTGTTGATTTATTGTGTACGCGACAAATGAAAATAGAACGAAATTGGATGCTTGGTTTGGTTACTTGCTGTCACTGACTTAGATGTACATATCTAGTGCATAATAATATTAGTTTTAGTGTGAATGAGAAATACATAACTGTATTCCTTAGAAATTGTGGACAGTGTGTGACTGAGCTGACGTCATTGTTTTGTTTCGTTTTGTTTTTATTTTAATTTTATATTTACTTTTTTATTTATTTGTTTTATATATTTCATATTATAATTCGGAACTGCGAGTGATTTAATTGTGTCGGTTATGTTTAAAATAGTTTAACAGTTTGACTGCTTATTTTAGTTAGTTGGTCCACACACACACCCACACACACAGACACACACACACACACACATACACACACACACACACACACACATACACACACACACACACACACATACATACACACACACAC
This sequence comes from Bombyx mori, assembly GCF_030269925.1. Taxonomy (NCBI): domain Eukaryota; kingdom Metazoa; phylum Arthropoda; class Insecta; order Lepidoptera; family Bombycidae; genus Bombyx; species Bombyx mori. The sequence goes on from NC_085129.1 coordinate 44,867, forward strand.
CCACACACACAGACACACACACACACACACACACACACACACACACACACACACACGTAAGTAAACAAATAGGGAAATAAAAATAAATAAAATAAAGAACTTCTTACCGACATCCGACGAGTCCAGTACTCGTGCAGTCTGACAAATCTGTAACAAAAAAAAAAAAAAAAAAAAACTTTTATCTTGCTACTTATCACGACTTATTTGACTGACCCTATTGGGCAAATAAAATCTTTTCTGAGTACTGACAAGTCAGTGACTCATCCTATACATATTGACTACCGTTTTCTCTGTTATTTTAACGGTTACAACAAAAGGGGCAGCTCCTTTTACAACTTTTACAAAACTGTCTGCCCCTCCGCACCACATTGTCAAAATGTTTGGACTTGGACTCCGCACGCCTGTTAAAAGACAGGAGAGCCATAAGTCACCCCCAAAGGTGATCGTTCGCAAAAGTATAGACAGGTGGGAGGCCGCTGAGCGAAGCGAAGAACTGACTGCGAAAACATGTCCAGAAATAACAAAGACCAATGCGACAACGCAGGCAGGCCCTGCAGAAACAACTAAGGCGGCCACCAAGCCAGCCGAAAACATCACCGCCGCGCGCAGGGCATCAACGGGAAATGACGAGTCCCCCAAAAAATTCTACGTCAGCAGAGCAGCAGAGGCGGCAGCCTGTCTGAATAAGGCGAAGGCCCATTTGAGGGCCTCACGAAACCTCAAGACAGAGATAAAAGAGGGGGTTGAAAAGGCACTCACACGACTACTTGAGCTAGTCAAGGAAGCTGAAAAAGAGCTCAAGACGAAGGGAAGTACAACGGTGAGGGGAGTAAGAGCGTTTGATGCTCCTTCTTGCAGCTCCGCTCCCTCTCCTTCCTCTACCTCCAACGAAAGCCTAATCATGGCACGTTTAGAAGAACATACAAACCTGATGCAGGAAAGCGGCAGGAGAATGGAAGAACTGAAGGCGACGATCGAAAGGCATGCCGAAAAAATGGAAAAGATAGAAACGCCTACCTACGCCGGGGTGACCGCGACCCAGAGCGACAGGGCGCTGCAAAAGCGCACGCTGCACTCGGTCGCGGTCACCTCGACCGTGGAGACGGAAACAGGAGAAGAAGTGCTCGAAAGAGTAAGGAGAACCATAGACGCTAAGGAGGGATGGGTAAAAGTGGAGAGGGTAAGAAAGGCCAAAAATAGGAAAGTAATAATGGGCTTTGAATCTAAGGAAGAACGAGACAAAATAAAGGATAGAATAGGAAAAGAAGGTGGCAGCCTCACCATCGAGGACGTGGAGAACAAAGATCCGCTGGTTAGGCTTGGAGATGTACTGACGGTCAATACCGATGAGGACATCCTCAAGGCTCTTCGGAACCAGAATGGGGCTGTTTTCCGCGGCCTTGAGGAGGGGGAGGACAGGATAGTAGTGAAATATAGAAGGAAAGCCAGAAACCCTCACACTAATCACGTAATTATTAGCGTCTCGCCCAGTGTCTGGAGGCGGGTAACGGAAATGGGCTATGTCTATATAGATCTCCAGCGGGTCAGAGCAGAAGATCAGACCCCGCTAGTCCAGTGCACGCGCTGCCTGGGGTACGGCCACAGCCGTAAGTACTGCCATGAGACTGCAGATGCATGCAGCCACTGCGGCGGCCCTCACATGAGAACGGAGTGCGCGGACTGGCTAGCTGGGGGGTCACCGGCCTGCAGAAACTGCAGAAAGGCGAAATTAACGCAGATAGAGCACAATGCCTTCAGTTCTGAGTGCCCTGTACGCCGCCGCTGGGACGAACTGGCCCGTTCGACTGTAGCGTATTGTTAACGCCAAGGTTGTCACCACAAAATACAGCTTTATTCAAGCGAACCTCCAGCGCAAAAAGCTAGCAACCAACGAGCTACTTGTTGAGGCAGAGAAACGCGGAGTAGCTGTAGCACTCATACAAGAACCTTATGTGGGTGGAGGGAAGGCGTTGAGGAGCCATAGAGGCGTCAGGATCTTCCAGGACACTGGTGGAGATGGAACCGTTAAGGCAGCAATAGTTGTCTTCAACAACGACTTCAAAGTTATACAGTATCCAAAACTCATCACCAAAAACATCATGGTGGTGGGGATCCAAACGGTTGCTTGGGAGATCACACTAGTCTCCTTCTACTTTGAGCCGGACTCCCCTATAGAACCCTACCTGGAGCATCTGAAAAGGATAGAGCTCGAGATTGGGTCTATAAAATTGCTCGTTGGAGGAGATACGAACGCGAAAAGCTCGTGGTGGGGAAGCCCAATAATAGATCATAGGGGTGAAGACCTTTCTGGGACGCTTGAGGAAATGGGCCTACATATACTCAACGCAGGTGAAACTCCGACTTTCGACTGCGTTCGAGGAGGCAAGCGGTATACAAGCTATATAGACATCACCGCGTGTTCAGTCGACCTACTAGACTTGGTGGACGGCTGGAAAATTGACGAAGGTCTCACGAGCTCGGATCACAACGGTATTGTATTTAATATTCGGCTACAAAGGTCAAAAGGCATTAATATCTCAAGAACAACTAGGAAATTTAACACAAAAAAAGCAAATTGGCCTAAGTTTCATGAGAAGCTTAGCCAATTAATGCAAGAAAACAAACTAACAGCAGCAGAAATAAATAACATAAACACTATAGAACAATTGGAAAAAACAATAAATACACTTACCAAAACAATAGATAATACATGTACAATCTCAATACCAATTAAACAAACAAAAGAAAAACTTACCTTGCCGTGGTGGTCCGAGAAACTAGCTGGGATGAAGAAGGAAGTCGCCACCAGGAAACGTAGAGTGCGAAACGCCGCTCCAATTCGTAGGTCCAAGGTCGTTGAAGAGTACCTAAAAAAGAAAGAAGAGTATGAGGAGGAGGCAGCCAAAGCGCAGACAGATAGCTGGAAGGATTTTTGTTGTAGGCAAGACGGGGAGGGGGTTTGGAGCGGAATATATAGAGTAATATCGAGAACGACTACTAGGGAGGAAGACTCTATACTGGTAAAGGACGGAGAGTTCCTGGACGCGAAGGGGTCCGCAAAGTTACTAGCGGATAACTTCTATCCGGAGGATCTGAGGACCAACGATAACGCCTATCACCGCCAGATTAGAAGTGAGGCTAATATTGTGAATGTTGGTAAACAAACTGAGTATTGCGACCCACCTTTCACGATGGCCGAATTGAGACAGGCGAGTGGATCCTTCAACCCAAAAAAGGCCCCGGGCATGGACGGTTTCACTGCGGACATCTGCTGCCATACCATAGAAGCCAATCCAGAACTCTTTTTGTCGTTGCTCAATAAATGCCTGGAGCTATATCATTTCCCCATGGCTTGGAAGGTAGCTACAGTTGTAATGCTGAGGAAGCCAGGAAAAGGAGACTACACCACTCCAAAGGCGTACAGACCAATTGGACTACTGCCTATACTAGGCAAGATTTACGAAAAGATGCTGGTGACCCGCCTCAAATTCCATCTATTACCAAGGATGAGTACTCGCCAGTACGGATTCATGCCACAGAGGGGTGCCGAAGACTCCCTCTATATTCTGATGCAACATATCCGCAAGAAGCTAAAAGAAAAGAAAATAATTGCATTAGTATCGTTGGATATAGAGGGAGCCTTCGACAGTGCCTGGTGGCCAGCAATAAGAGTCCGACTGGCTGAGGAAAAGTGTCCAGTAAATCTGAGGCGGGTCATAGACAGCTATCTTAGTAACAGGAAGGTGGTGGTCAAGTACGCTGGGGAGGAATATGATAAGGGAACGAATAAGGGATGTGTTCAAGGCTCAATCGGGGGCCCAATTTTATGGAACCTGCTGCTCGACCCTCTCCTGAAAAGTCTCGAAAACAGTGGAGAGTATTGCCAGGCGTTTGCAGATGACGTCGTCTTGGTGTTCGACGGGGAGACTGGGGAAGAGGTGCAGAGACGTGCCAATGATACCCTCGGGCGTGTCCAGGCGTGGGGGGTCAACAACAAGCTAAAGTTTGCCCCGCACAAGACAAGTGCAATGATTATTACAAGGAAGCTCAAGTATGACACTCCTCGCCTGGACATGGGCGGTGCTGTTATTGGTATGTCAAAAGAGATCAAGCTGTTGGGAGTCATAATCGACCACCAACTTACATTCAACGCCCACGTCTCGAGCGTCTGCAGGAAAGCCATGGGCATATTTAAACAGCTATCGAGAGCGGCTCGAGTAAGTTGGGGGCTTCACCCAGAGGTCTTAAGGGTGATATATGTTGCCACCATAGAGCCTACCGTACTGTACGCTGCCAGCGTCTGGGCGCCGGCCACAGCCAAGCTTATGGTAATAAAGCAGCTAGCAACTCTCCAACGTGGAATTGCGCAGAAATTGTGCAAAGCCTACCGCACGGTCTCCCTGAACTCGGCGCTGGTGCTCGCTGGAATACTCCCTCTTGACCTCCGAGTTCGTGAGGCGGCTTCACTGTATGAAGCCAAGAGGGGTGTTCCATGGCTGGCCATCGGGGACGGGGAGGTCGAGCGGATGGCTTCTGCAATCGAAGCCCCACACCCAGCCGAGCACGAGGACTTAAATATCGTAAGCCTGGCGAACCAAGAGCAAATGAAAGAACACAACTGCTATGACGTGCGTATATTTACGGACGGGAGCAAGATTGAGGGCAAAGTCGGAGCCGCACTATCCATATGGAGTCGCGAGGTAGAATCCAAAGCCCTCAAGCTTGCTCTACCAAAATACTGCACGGTTTACCAGGCTGAACTCCTGGCCATATGCAAGGCAACAAAGGAGATCCTCGGGCACAAGGCGTCCACGTTTGGGATATTTAGTGACTCCATGGCGGCCCTTCAAACTATTAAAAACCCCGGTTGCCCCCACCCCCTCGCTGTGGAAGCCAGAGATAATTTGAGATCCATATCTCTCCAGAACAAGGTAGTTACTTTGTTCTGGATAAAGGCTCACGTGGGGTTGGATGGTAACGAGAGGGCTGACCAACTAGCGAAGGAGGCTGCCCTGAAGTCAAAAAAGAGACCGGATTACGATCGATGCCCTGTTTCATTCGTCAAGCGTAGCATTCGTATGGCGACGCTTGACGAATGGAACCGCAGGTACCAAGCGGAAGAAACTGCGTCAACAACAAAACTCTTCCTCCCGGACGCGAAGGCGGCCTACAAAGTGGTGCGAAATTTCGTACCGACACAGTTGACTACACAAATCCTAACGGGGCACGGTGGATTTTCCGATTATCTTAATCGTTTTAAATGCAAGGAGAGTCCATCGTGCGTCTGTGACTCAGTCCAAGCGGAAACAGTACAACACCTGCTTTTAGAGTGTCCAATTCATATAAATGAAAGATTTGAACTCGAGCAAACAGTAAAACAAAACCTGACACTTGAGACGATTCAGGAGCTAATCTCGGGAAAAAATAGAGAACTATTTATAAAATACTGTATAAAAATTGTAGAAAGAGTAATAAATAGAAACAAATTAGCCTAAGAAAGTTATGTTTACATAATATAATGTTAATATTAAGATAAACATAAAAATATAAAGTAAGTAAATAGTATAGTTAAGGAAATGTAAAAATAGTAATAAGATAAATAAGTATAAAACAAAAGTGACGCCCTGTGTTGTTGTCTGTGTTTTTTATGTGTGTTTTATATGTGTGTAATGTAAAAATCAACCTGCCCTTGTATCCCTAAGAAAATAGATTATTATAATTAGCGTAGCTAGTAAGCGTAGCTGGGAATCCCACCCAGAAAAAGTAATGAAAGATGATGAATGAAAGAAAGATGGTATGTAGCATGAAAGTACGAGAAGAAAACTTGCGAGAACTGGAATGAAAGAGAACTTGTTAGAACAGGCTCCGATCACGTTGGAGGTAGACAGATTATATTTAAAAAAAAAAAAAAAAAAAAAAAAAAAAAAAAAAAAAAAAAAAAAAAAAAAAAACAAAAAAAAAAAACCTAACCTTTTTTTTTTTTTTTCGGGTAGAGGGCCGAACCTCCTACGAGGTCCCCGCGCAAAAGGGGCGCGCGGGGTATGTGAGACTCAACGATCTGCATGGTGTTGTGAGCAGACCGCGGGCCCAAGGATTTTAGAGCCCACCCACTAAACGACTCCTCTGCACTCTTACACCCGACGTCCGATCCCCTCCGAGCTCAAAACCCGGATGAGGTAGGGGGGCTACCGCGGTCAACACTACAACCAGACGGCGCGGCTCACCCCAAGGACGCCCAGCCGACGGAGCCTTCGAGGCGAATCGAAGGCTCTGAAACGTCGGCCGTCTCGGTACGGCAGCCCGTCGGGCCGCCCAGACGGTGCCGCTGGTGTCCCGGAATACCCCGCTGGACCAGAACCAGCCTGCCGGGTCGGGACGCGATACACCGTCGACCGGTCGCTCTAATCACTCCACGGCAGCGCGCTAGAGTGCTGGTAGCGCGCCGCGCGGCCTCACCCCCTCAGGTCGCCCCTTGACCTTCACCGGGGGGAGGCCGCCACCTACAGGGGCCGGGACGTACGGGCGTATTCCCGCCTCCGGCCCCCGGCTCGACGGCGACGGATCGGTGCGGAAAGGGAAGAGCTCTCCCTCTCTCGCTCCGCCGCCTCCTTCTGCGAGATGGTGGACTCGCAGAAGTCGAGCATCGCCTTCCAGGACGCCTCGCTGCCGAGCATCGTAGCCACGACGCGCGGCAGCGAGAGGTCCTCTCCAATGACCGCGACGAGGGCGGCGCGTTGCTCGTCGAATCCAGAGCAACGCGCCAGCGTGTGTTCCGCTGTGTCTTCCTCGTCGCGGTCCGCGCAGTGGTGGCACTGCGCCGTCGGTTCCCTTCCGGCTATCTTGTGCAAGTACCGGCCGAAACAACCATGGCCGGTAAGCATCTGCGTTAGCCGGAAGGTGAGGCATCCGCGGTCGCGGCCCACCCAGTCCGCGAGAACCGGGCGGACCGCCTCGACGGTTCGGAGGCCGGCCGACGGGTCCGCCAAGCGGCGAGACCACGCCTCCAGCACGGACCGCCGAGAGTGGAGCCTCCGCGCTCGAACTACACCTTCGCTGGGGCGCCCTTCCCCCCTAGAGCGGAGGTCGCTACGCCACCGGTAATCGGCAGCGAGCGCCTCCGCCTCCAGGTCCCAGGGTGGCGCCCCGGCGAGCAAGCACGCCGCCTCGAAGGAGACGGTGCGGTATCCTCGGATCGCCCTGACCGCGATCGCGCGCTGCGGACGTCGCAGCGCCGCGACGTTCTCGCGGGTCAGGGCGTGGCACCATACGGGAGCCCCGTATAGTGCCATCGACCGCACCACCAAAGTGGCGCAAAGTGAGCGCGGAAGTTCCACCGACCATCCAGTTCAAGGCCGAGGTACCGAAGACCGGTCACCCCGACCCCGACGCGGACGCCTCCGATCACGAGGTGGGCACCCAGAGGCGGCGCTCGTCCCGGCCCGTGAAACAACAGGGCCTGGGTTTTGTCGAGCGCCACCTCGAGTCCCAGCCGTCGGATCCTTGTGACGACGTGTGCCACGCCTGCGCACGCCAGACGGGCAGACTCCCGGTAGTCCCTCCCCGGAGCCACGACCAACGTGTCGTCGGCGTAACATATTACGCTCAGCCCGGGGAGGGGACCCCGAATGACGCCCCGCAGGACCCAGTCGTAGCCGATGTTCCACAGCAGGGGGCCCAGGACAGACCCCTGCGGAACACCGCGCTCGACGGGGAAGCGGAACATCGCCCCACCGTGTCCGATGCACTGGATCGACCTGCCCTCGAGGTAGGAGCCGATCAGTCGGCGGAGGTATGCGGGGACGCCGTGATACTCCAGCGCCCCCGCGATCACCGACCAGGGCAGGGTGTTGAAGGCGTTCCTCTCGAGCATCTTGCCCGCTTCGTCCAGCAACACGATGGGGCGATAGCCCGCGGGTGAGTCCGCGGGGCGCCCGTCCTTCCGCAGAAGGACCAGTCTGCCCGTCTTCCATTTCGACGGGAACCGTCCCGACTCGAGGCACGCTTCGAAAAGCCCCCCGAGCCGGTCCCCTAGGGCCTCGAAGGCCAAGCTCCAGACCCGGCCGTGAACGCCGTCAGGGCCGGGGGCCGCGTCCTTCGCTCTCATTCTGGACACGGCCGCATGGATCTCCGCCCCCGTGATAGGGGGAGGGGGCTCCTCGGCAGCGGGAACGCTGGGGCGACGCGGAGGCGTGCCCCACGTGGCGTCCATCTGGGGAGGCTCAAAGTCCCCCCCCGCTGCCGGCGGGAAGAGTGCCGCAACAATTTCCCGCAGCTGCCGAGGCTGGAGCCGCTCGGTCACCGGGAGCGCCCACGGTTGCAGTTTCCTGCGAACCATCTTGTATGGGCGCCCCCAGGGATCTTCGTCGAGCGACTCCAGGAGAGTCTTCATGCTCTGCTTCTTGGCCTCGCCGATGGCCAGCTGCAGCGCCGTCTGCTTTTGACGACAGTCAGCGTGCAGCTGGGCCGCCGTCTCCGCGAACGCAGCGTCGCGACGACGGCGGCGGCGGTGGCGTGCGCTCCGGCGGCGCGCCCTCACGCACTCCTCGCGGAGTCTTGCGATCTCGGGCGACCACCAGAACGAACCCCCACGTGGTGCTCGGGGGCCGACCCGGGGCATGGCGGCATCGCAAATGTTTGCCATGGTGCCCCGGAACCAGTCGACCTCCGCATCCACGTCCGCGAGCCGCGCGGGTTTTGGTGCCCACGCAGCAACAGCGGCCGCCTCCATCAGCAACTCCTTATTCATTCGTTTCAAGGCCCACCTGGGGAACGAACGGGGCGCACCTTGCGGGAGCTCCTCCTCACCGCGGGCGCCCGCGGCTGACGACGACGACAAGGAGGAGGCGGAGAGCTCAAATCGGACGTATCTGTGGTCCGAGAGCGTCTCCGCCCCCTCGAGTACGCGCCAGCCGCGGGTGCGGCGCACGGCGGACGGGGACGCGAACGTCACGTCCACGTGAGATTCCCCGTTCCACCGCACGCAAGTCGCGACCGTGCCTCTGTTTAGGAGACAGAGGCCAGTCGCGATCGCCCACTCCGAAAGGGCCTCGCCTCTCGCATCCGTGCGGGGGGAACCCCAAGCCGTGCACTTGGCATTGAAGTCCCCCGCGACGATGACAGGGCGGGACCCGAGGCGGTGCAAAAGCGCCTCGAGCCCGCCCAGAAACCGCTCGAACTCGGCGAGGCTCCTGTTCGGAGAAAAGTACGCCCCGATCACGACGGTCCCGTCGATCCTAGCCGCGACGTACCCGGGTCCCCTGGCCACCATATCCAAGGGGGGTAACGCCGCGGACTGTCTCAGTACGATGGCCACGGAGCCGTCGACGTCCCCGATCCAGCAGTCCTGGTCGGTGGGGACGAAGTACGGCTCCGCGGCGACAGCGACGTCGATTGACCACTCCGCCATGGTGTGGACGAGGAGATCCTGTGCCCTGGCGGAGTGGTTCAAATTGCACTGGAGGAAGCGGTGGACGCAACCCATTACGGGGCTACGTCCATCGCTCCCTCGTCTGTCCCGCCCTGCGGCTCGTCTGGTGCCGCGGCGGGAACTGACTCACCGGCTGCCCTTATTGCAGCCGGCCTCTCCTTCTTTTTATTTTTCTTGCCGCCCCTCCTCGTTTTGGTAGAGGAGGGGGCGGACTTACACGCCGGGCCCCCGGCCCGGTGGTCGGCCTTCCTTTTAGCCGCGTCGCACAAGACGCAGTGCGGCGCGGCTGTGGTGCAGGAGGCTGCCTTGTGCCCCGGTTGGCCGCAGCGGAAACACAGATCGCTGCGGTCCACGGTCGAGGGGCACTTGGCGAGGCCGTGGCCGGTGCCGAAGCACCGAAGACAACGCCACGGCCTGCTCTCCTGCAGTTGCACGTGGGCCACTACCCAGCCCACGCGCAGCCATCCAGGGCTGTCCGAAGGCCGACCCTGTGGAGGGGTGGCCAGGAGGTTCGCCGTTACTACCGGGCAACGCGCCCACGCCGTCCGGGTTCCGGAGTACGTCGCCCGGAGCTCCCCGACTTTGACGTCGGCGAGGGCGCAGTTGCCCTGCGACGCGATGGCCGCGGCGACCTCCTCTTTCGTGGCGCACTCGTCGAGGCCCGTGATTTTTACTTCCCCCATCTTCACGGGCCGCGCGATGCGCACCACCTCGGGGTCCGGCAGGATCTCCCTCAGCCGGGCCGCCAATTTTTCGGCCGCGGCGTTTGTGTTGGGGCCGGGGCACTCTATAAGACGAGCCCCGTTGGCCGTCTGCCGGACCTTGATGCCCCCCTCCACGCCGAGGGCGTCCACATTCACGCCGCCGCGCGCCTGGGTCATCACCTCGTGGTAGGTGATGCCCCGTTCTTTAGCGGCCGGCAGCAGCTCTACGACTACTGCAGCCGACCGCGGGGCGCGCGGCCTCCTTCGTCCAGGTCGGCCCCTCGGCTCCGCTCGACCCTCTTGGCGGGGAGCGGTGGCCGCAGGGGCGGGCTTGGGGCGCGGCGCGGCAGGCACCGCTACCTTTTTGGGCCCTCGCCGCACCACCGTCGTCCAGGCCTCATTCATGTTGGCCGGGGCGGGGGGCAGTGGGCGGGGCTGGGGGGTCGGTGCCGGTTTGGCGGCGTTGACGCCCCCCTTCTTCTTGTTACGGCTCCTGCCGGGCCCTGCCTTCGCAGGCTGGGGCGGGGCAGGAGCGGACGCCGGTTTTCTTGTAGGGGCCGTGGGTGCCGGCACCCCCGCAGCCGCAGGTGTAGGTCTAGCCGCAGCGGAAGTTCGCGCGGGTGTTGTTTTTATCTTCTGGCTGGGCTGCACCTTCCTGCGGGGCGCCGGCACAGGCGCACTGCTTTTCGCTTCATGGGCGAGGGGCGGTCTCGCGCGCTCCACGTTGGAGCTACGTGCCTCCTGTATTAGGAGCTGCCGCCTCAGCTCCTCGGCCTCATTGGCCTCTTCGGTCTCGAGCGGAGTAGGTACAGGGGCCGAGTTGCACTGCTTCTCGATTAGGTCGTTGACCAGTGTGCGCAACTCGGCCAAGTCCACCTTCATCTGCCCGTTCTCAGCGCGAAGATGACCGTTCTCCGCGCTGATTTGGGCCAGTCGGGCGTGCAGCAGGTCCACCGATTTGCGCAGACCTTCCGTCTCCCCATCCTTGGTGCGCTCCAACACCTCTACCATTACTTCCTCCATGGAGGAGGCGGCCGATTTTAGGGCCCGCACATAGTCGCCCTTTAGGCCTGCACTCGACTTCGTCGCCACCGTAGAAACAATTTTTTGGCTGATGCCATATCTACGGAGGGGGTCATAGGGACCCACCTCTGTCAGGGAGCGCTCCAGTCGCTCGACCTCTCCAACCGTTGCCAACCGTTTATGTGCCTCACGGCAGGCGGCCCTGGACTGCGCCGAGGAGGCAGCATCCAGTCCGCAAGATGCTCTTTTGTCAAAGCCGGTGGCGGGCGACGCCGCAGCAGTCGCCGGCTTTTCCGCCAACGCCAAGTACTTTGCGCTGGTAGGCTCTCCTTCCGAGGAGTCGGACGGAGGGACAGATGCCGGCTGACGAGCCGACTTCCTCTTCCGTCTAGTGCGCTGTCGAGCACTGTCCACGAACAGCGCTGGCGTCTCCCGCCCACTGGACGCGTCGCCCCTTGCGGAGCTCCGCGCCGAGTAGAGCGAGATCAGGCTCTCGCAGCGTTCGAGGCGCACGGTGGGGACTCTGTCCCTTACGCGACCCGTGCTGTCGCCCCCTTCGTCGTGGCAATGTTTGCCCCCCCCAGAAACGGTGGGGCAGCGTGCGGCCGATTGCTCAACCGCACGGAGGGATTCTCCCCCCGCCTGGGGTAGTAAACTTTTTACATGTGCCATTTTTTCATAATTCCTTTTTGATTAACCAGGGGTCGGTCCCCTGGGGTCTGGTTGGTACCCTTGGGACTGGACTCTCTCCAGCCATTCATCCCATCGCCGGGCACCAGAGCTTAGGATTGGGGCATTTTTTAAAGAGGTTTACGTCCTCGCGGCCCCGTGCCTCGCGGCAGCGGCCCCCGTCCCCCACGCAGTGAGGATTACGGGTTGGCCGGCGGCCTGCCGAGTGCAACGAGCAACACGACAGACCCCCGCCCGACGCTCAAAAGAGCAACAACCACGAAGCCACGCCGGTATACCGGTACCCCTCTCTGGAGGGCGTGCCCCTGTAGCCGAAGCCGGGGACATGGCGACCAGCGGCCGGAAGATGCGTAAGCAACGCCGGCTCACTTCTCCATCGAAGGGCAGGCCAAAAGTGGCCCACCACCACCCATGGGTTACGTCCGAAACAGGTCGGACGTGACCCGAAGAAAAACAAAAAAGGGGGAAGAAGGGGAAGAGAGAGGGAGCCCGAGCGTCTCCAGGAGGAACACCCTTCAGCGAGTGAAGGGCGTGAAGAGCCCGCAACTCCCCCTGCTGGTTTTGGTCCGCGTCATCCGATCTCTTTCGTTGCAAAGCCTAACTAGGCTACCCTACTCCTACACCTAGCCTACCTACCTAACACCTAGAAATCCTTGCAACGAAAAAGACCGGACGATACCCCTGGGAGTGGGACTGTTCCCAGAGGATCCCGTTATCCGCCACCTACGGACGCGCCCGGTGGAAGTCCAGCAAAACTCCCCCACAGACGGAGCCCCCGGCCACGCAGAGTGCGCGCCGGGGGGCCCGCCCAGGTCCCTCGGGAACCTAACCTTTTTTTTTTTTTTTTTTTTCGGGTAGAGGGCCGAACCTCCTACGAGGTCCCCGCGCAAAAGGGGCGCGCGGGGTATGTGAGACTCAACGATCTGCATGGTGTTGTGAGCAGACCGCGGGCCCAAGGATTTTAGAGCCCACCCACTAAACGACTCCTCTGCACTCTTACACCCGACGTCCGATCCCCTCCGAGGTCAGAACCCGGATGAGGTAGGGGGGCTACCGCGGTCAACACTACAACCAGACGGCGCGGCTCACCCCAAGGACGCCCAGCCGACGGAGCCTTCGAGGCGAATCGAGGCTCTGAAACGTCGGCCGTCTCGGTACGGCAGCCCGTCGGGCCGCCCAGACGGTGCCGCTGGTGTCCCGGAATACCCCGCTGGACCAGAACCAGCCTGCCGGGTCGGGACGCGATACACCGTCGACCGGTCGCTCTATTCACTCCACGGCAGCGCGCTAGAGTGCTGGTAGCGCGCCGCGCGGCCTCACCCCCTCAGGTCGCCCCTTGACCTTCACCGGGGGGAGACCGCCACCTACAGGGGCCGGGACGTACGGGCGTATTCCCGCCTCCGGCCCCCGGCTCGACGGCGACGGATCGGTGCGGAAAGGGAAGAGCTCTCCCTCTCTCGCTCCGCCGCCTCCTTCTGCGAGATGGTGGACTCGCAGAAGTCGAGCATCGCCTTCCAGGACGCATCGCTGCCGAGCATCGTAGCCACGACGCGCGGCAGCGAGAGGTCCTCTCCAATGACCGCGACGAGGGCGGCGCGCTGCTCGTCGAATCCAGAGCAACGCGCCAGCGTGTGTTCCGCTGTGTCATCCTCGTCGCGGTCCGCGCAGTGATGGCACTGCGCCGTCGGTTCCCTTCCGGCTATCTTGTGCAAGTACCGGCCAAAACAACCATGGCCGGTCAACATTTGCGTCAGCCGGAAGGTGAGGCATCCGCGGTCGCGGCCCACCCAGTCCGCGAGAACCGGGCGGACCGCCTCGACGGTACGGAGGCCGGCCGACGGGTCCGCCAAGCGGCGAGACCACGCCTCCAGCACGGACCGCCGAGATTGGAGCCTCCGCGCTCGAACTACTCCTTCGCCGGGGCGCCCTTCCCCCCTAGAGCGGAGGTCGCTACGCCACCGGTAATCGGCAGCGAGCGCCTCCGCCTCCAGGTCCCAGGGTGGCGCCCCAGCGAGCAAGCACGCCGCCTCGAAGGAGACGGTGCGGTATCCTCGGATCGCCCTGACCGCGATCGCGCGCTGCGGACGTCGCAGCGCGGCGACGTTCTGGCGGGTCAGGGCGTGGCACCATACGGGCGCGCCGTATAGTGCCATCGACCGCACCACCCCCATGTAGAGGCGGCGCGCCACCTGATCGGGACCCCCGACGTTTGGAAGCAGCCGGCTCAAAGAGCCGGCCGTCGCCATCAGTCGAGGGCCCAACTTCGCGAAGTGAGCGCGGAAGTTCCACCGACCATCCAGTTCAAGGCCGAGGTACCGAAGACCGGTCACCCCGACCCCGACGCGGACGCCTCCGATCACGAGGTGGGCACCCAGAGGCGGCGCTCGTCCCGGCCCGTGAAACAACAGGGCCTGGGTTTTGTCGAGCGCCACCTCGAGTCCCAGCCGTCGGATCCTTGTGACGACGTGTGCCACGCCTGCGCACGCCAGACGAGCAGACTCCCGGTAGTCCCTCCCCGGAGCCACGACCAGAGTGTCGTCAGCGTAGCAAATGACGCTCAGCCCGGGGAGGGGACCCCGTATGACGCCCCGCAGGACCCAGTCGTAGCCGATGTTCCACAGCAGGGGGCCCAGGACGGACCCCTGCGGAACACCGCGCTCGACGGGGAAGCGGTACATCGCCCCACCGTGTCCGATGCACTGGATCGACCTGCCCTCGAGGTAGGAGCCGATCAGTCGGCGGAGGTATGCGGGGACGCCGTGATACTCCAGCGCCCCCGCGATCACCGACCAGGGCAGGGTGTTGAAGGCGTTCCTTACATCTAAGGATAACGCCATCGCCACCCCGCCCCGGGATACGGCTTCATCGGAGAGGGCCCGCACGCGCAGAATTGCGTCGATAGTCGAGCGGCCCTCTCTGAAGCCGTATTGCTCCGCCGAAAGATCGGGACCCGTCTCGGTCAGGTGCCGGACGATGCGGGCCGCGACGATCCTCTCGAGCATCTTGCCCGCTTCGTCCAGCAACACGATGGGGCGATAGCCCGCGGGTGAGTCCGCGGGGCGCCCGTCCTTCCGCAGAAGGACCAGTCTGCCCGTCTTCCATTTCGACGGGAACCGTCCCGACTCGAGGCACGCTTCGAAAAGCCCCCCGAGCCGGTCCCCTAGGGCCTCGAAGGCCAAGCTCCAGACCCGGCCGTGAACGCCGTCAGGGCCGGGGGCCGTGTCCTTCGCTCTCATTTTGGACACGGCCGCATGGATCTCCGCCCCCGTGATAGGGGGAGGGGGCTCCTCGGCAGTGGGAACGCTGGGGCGACGCGGAGGCGTGCCCCACGTGGCGTCCATCTGGGGGGGCTCAAAGTCTCCCCCCGCTGCTGGCGGGAAAAGCGCAGAAACTATTTCCCGCAGCTGCCGAGGCTGGAGCCGCTCGGTCACCGGGAGCGCCCACGGCTGCAGTTTCCTGCGAACCATCTTGTATGGGCGCCCCCAGGGATCTTCGTCGAGCGACTCCAGGAGAGTCTTCATGCTCTGCTTCTTGGCCTCGCCGATGGCCAGCTGCAACGCCGTCTGCTTTTGACGACAGTCAGCGTGCAGCCGGGCCGCCGTCTCCGCGAACGTTGCGTCGCGACTACGGCGGCGGCGGTGGCGTGCGCTCCGGCGGCGCGCCCTCACGCACTCCTCTCGGAGTCTTGCGATCTCGGGCGACCACCAGAATGCACCCCCACGTGGTGCTCGGGGGCCGACCCGGGGCATGGCGGCATCACAAATGTTTGCCATGGTGCCCCGGAACCAGTCGACCTCCGCATCCACGTCCGCGAGCCGCGCGGGTTTTGGCGCCCACGCAGCAACAGCGGCCGCCTCCATCAGCAACTCCTTGTTCATCCTTTTCAAGGCCCACCTGGGGAACGAACGGGGCGCACCTTGCGGGAGCTCCTCCTCACCGCGGGCGCCCGCGGCTGACGACGAAGACAAGGAGGAGGCGGAGAGCTCGAATCGGACGTATCTGTGGTCCGAGAGCGTCTCCGCCCCCTCGAGTACGCGCCAGCCGCGGGTGCGGCGCACGGCGGACGGGGACGCGAACGTCACGTCCACGTGAGATTGCCCGTTCCACCGCACGCAAGTCGCGACCGTGCCTCTGTTTAGGAGACAGAGGCCGGTCGCGATCGCCCACTCCGAAAGGGCCTCGCCTCGCGCATCCGTGCGGGGGGAACCCCAAGCCGTGCACTTGGCATTGAAGTCCCCCGCGACGATGACAGGGCGGGACCCGAGGCGGTGTAAAAGCGCCTCGAGCCCGCCCAGAAACCGTTCGAATTCGGCGAGGCTCCTGTTCGGAGAAAAGTACGCCCCGATCACGACGGTCCCGTCGATCCTAGCCGCGACGTACCCGGGTCCCCTGGCCACCATATCCAAGGGGGGTAACGCCGCGGACTGTCTCAGTACGATGGCCACGGAGCCGTCGACGTCCCCGATCCAGCAGTCCTGGTCGGTGGGGACGAAGTACGGCTCCGCAGCGACAGCGACGTCGATTGACCACTCCGCCATGGTGTGGACGAGGAGATCCTGTGCCCTGGCGGAGTGGTTCAAATTGCACTGGAGGAAGCGGTGGACGCAACCCATTACGGGGCTACGTCCATCGCTCCCTCGTCTGTCCCGCCCTGCGGCTGCTCTGGTGCCGCGGCGGGAGCTGACTCACCGGCTGCCCTTTTTGCAGCCGGCTTCTTTTTCTTTCCGCCCCTCCTCGTTTTTGTAGAGGAGGGGGCGGATTTACACGCCGGGCCCCCGGCCCGGTGGTCGGCCTTCCTTTTGGCCGCGTCGCACAAGACGCAGTGCGGCGCGGCTGTGGTGCAGGAGGCTGCCTTGTGCCCCGGTTGGCCGCAGCGGAAACACAAGCCGCTGCGGTCCACGGTCGAGGGGCACTTGGCGAGGCCGTGGCCGGTGCCGAAGCACCGAAGACAACGCCACGGCCTGGCATCCTGCAGCTGCACGTGGGCCACTACCCAGCCCACGCGCAGCCTTCCGGGGCTGTCGGAAGGCCGCCCCTGTGGAGGGGTGGCCAGGAGGGTCGCCGTTGCAATCGGGCAACGCGCCCACGCCGTCCGGGTTCCGGAATATGTCACCCGGAGCTCTCCGACTTTGACGTCGGCGAGGGCGCAGTTGCCCTGCGACGCAATGGCTGCGGCGACCTCCTCCTTTGTGGCGCACTCGTCGAGGCCCGTGATTTTAACTTCTCCCATCTTCAAGGGCCGCGCGATGCGCACCATCTCGGGGTCCGGCAGAATTTCTCGAAGCCGGGCCGCCAGTTTTTCGGCCGCGGCGTTCGTGTTTTCGCCGGGGCACTCCAAAAGACGAGCCCCGTTGGCCGTCTGCCGGACCTTGACGCCACCCTCCACGCCGAGGGCGTCCACATTTACGCCGCCGCGCGCCTGGGTCATCACGTCGTGGTATGTGATGCCCTTTTCTTTGGCGGCCGGCAGCAGCTCCAATACCACTGCAGCCGACCGCGGGGCCCGCGGCTTTCTGCGTGCTCCTCTCCTTCCTTTTTGGCCCCTCGGCTCCGCTCGACCCTCTTGGCGGGGAGCGGTGGCCGCAGGGGCGGGCTTGGGACGCGGCGCAGCAGGCGCCGCCACTTTCCTAGGCCCACGCCGCACTACCGTCGTCCAGGCCTCTTCCATATTGGCCGGGGCAGGGGGCAGTGGGCGGGGCTGGGGGGTCGGGGCCGGTTTGGCGGCGTTGACGCCCCCCTTCTTCTTATTTCGGCTCCTGCCGGGCCCCGCCTTCGCAGGCTGGGACGGGGCAGGAGCATTCTTCTTAGTCTTCCGCTGGCCGGTGACTGGTGCTCCTGAGGGGGCGGGTTTTGGTGCCCCCGTATTTTGTTGGTTCCGCGGGTCCGTTGGTCCAGGCTTGGCCGGAACAGCAGCCGAGGCGACCGGGCGTGCCGCAGGTGTCGCGCCCTTTGTAGGGCCGCCATAAGTTCTGACGGCCACTATTTTCCGGGGCGCTGGCAAGGGCGCACTGCCTTTCGCCTCATGGGCGAGGGGCGGCCTCGCACGCTCCACCCTGGAGCTGCGTGCTTCCTGTATGAGGAGCTGCCGCCTCAGCTCCTCGACCTCAGTGAGGCCTTCTGCTTCGGGCGGAGGAAGGACAGGGGCCGAGCTGCGTTGCCGCTCGATGAGATCGGCAACCATTGTTCGCAGCTCGGCCATGTCGACGCGGAACTGTCCGTTCTCCGCCCGAAGTCGGCCATTTTCCTCCGCCAGTTGCTCAAGGCGGGCGTGCTGCAGGGCTATTTCCTGCCGCAGGCCTGCCGTTTCCGTGGTTGTGGTGCGGTCCACAACGTCCTGCAGCCGTTCCTCGAGTGTGGCGGCCGCCGATTTCATGGCCGACACTTCTGAGCCCTTGAGGCCTCCAGTGGATTTAGCCGCAATGGTCGCGACTATCTTCCCGACTATTTTACAAGCTCGGAGGGGGTCAGAGGGACCCACCTCCGTCAGGGATCGCTGTAGGCGCTCAACCTCTTCTATTTTCCTATTTTTATTTTTCGCCTCACGGCAGGCGGCTCTGAACTGCGCCGAGGAGGCAGCGTCCAGTCCGCAAGACGACGGCTTCTCAAAATCAGTGGCGGGCGGCGCCGCAGCAGCCGCCGGCCCTTCCGCCAACGCCATGTACTTGGCGCTGGCAGGCTCTCCTTCCGATGAATCGGACGGAGCGGAGGACGCCGGCCGACGAGCCGACTTCCGCTTCCGCCGAGTCCGCTGCCGATCGCAATCGGCAAACAGCGCTGGCGTCTCCCGCCCACTAGACGCGTCGCCCCTTGCGGAGCTCCGCGCCGAGTACAGCGAGATTAAGCTCTCGCAGCGCTCAATTACTACGGTTGGGACTCTGTCCCTTACGCGACCCGTATTGTCGCCCCCATCCTCGTGGCAGTGTTTGCCCCCCCCAGAAACGGTGGGGCAGCGTGCGGCCGATCGCTCGACCGCACGGAGGGATTCTCCCCCCGCGGAGCGGGAGGTACCCTCCTGGGGTAATAACTTTTCAACAGATGCCATTATACATTTTTTCCTTTTTTATTAACCAGGGGTCGGTCCCCTGGGGTCTGGTTGGTACCCTTGGGACTGGACTCCCTCCAGCCATTCATCCCATCGCCGGGCACCAGAGCTTAGGATTGGGGCATTTTTTAAAGAGGTTTACGTCCTCGCGGCCCCGTGCCTCGCGGCAGCGGCCCCCGTCCCCCACGCGGTGAGGATTACGGGTTGGCCGGCGGCCCGCCGAGTGCAACGAGCAACACGGCAGACCACCGCCCGACGCTCAAAAGAGCAGCAACGACGAAGCCACGCCGGTATACCGGTACCCCCCTCTGGAGGGCGTGCCCCTGTAGCCGAAGCCGGGGACATGGCGACCAGCGGCCGGAAGATGCGTAAGCAACGCCGGCTCACTTCTCCATCGAAAAGGCAGGCCAAAAGTGGCCCACCATCTCCCATGGGTTACGTCCGAAACGGGTCGGACGTGACCCGAAGAAAAACAAAAAAGGGGGAAGAAAGGGGAAAAGAGAGGGAGCCCGAGCGTCTCCAGGAGGAACACCCTTCAGCGAGTGAAGGGCGTGGAGAGCCCGCAACTCCCCCTGCTGGTTTTGGTCCGCGTCATCCGATCTCTTTCGTTGCAAGGCCTAACTAGGCTACCCTACTCCTACATCTAACCTACCTCCCTAACACCTAAGAATCCTTGCAACGAAAAAGATCGGACGATACCCCTGGGAGTGGGACTGTTCCCAGAGGATCCCGTTATCCGCCACCTACGGACGCGCCCGGTGGAAGTCCAGCAAAACTCCCCCACAGACGGAGCCCCCGGCCACGCAGAGTGCGCGCCGGGGGGCCCGCCCAGGTCCCTCGGGTCGGGAACCTAACCTTTTTTTTTTTTTTTTTTTTTTTCGGGTAGAGGGCCGAACCTCCTACGAGGTCCCCGCGCAAAAGGGGCGCGCGGGGTATGTGAGACTCAACGATCTGCATGGTGTTGTGAGCAGACCGCGGGCCCAAGGATTTTAGAGCCCACCCACTAAACGACTCCTCTGCACTCTTACACCCGACGTCCGATCCCCTCCGAGGTCAAAACCCGGATGAGGTAGGGGGGCTACCGCGGTCAACACTACAACCAGACGGCGCGGCTCACCCCAAGGACGCCCAGCCGACGGAGCCTTCGAGGCGAATCGAAGGCTCTGAAACGTCGGCCGTCTCGGTACGGCAGCCCGTCGGGCCGCCCAGACGGTGCCGCTGGTGTCCCGGAATACCCCGCTGGACCAGAACCAGCCTGCCGGGTCGGGACGCGATACACCGTCGACCGGTCGCTCTAATCACTCCACGGCAGCGCGCTAGAGTGCTGGTAGCGCGCCGCGCGGCCTCACCCCCTCAGGTCGCCCCTTGACCTTCACCGGGGGGAGGCCGCCACCTACAGGGGCCGGGACGTACGGGCGTATTCCCGCCTCCGGCCCCCGGCTCGACGGCGACGGATCGGTGCGGAAAGGGAAGAGCTCTCCCTCTCTCGCTCCGCCGCCTCCTTCTGCGAGATGGTGGACTCGCAGAAGTCGAGCATCGCCTTCCAGGACGCGTCGCTGCCGAGCATCGTAGCCACGACGCGCGGCAGCGAGAGGTCCTCTCCAATGACCGCGACGAGGGCGGCGCGTTGCTCGTCGAATCCAGAGCAACGCGCCAGCGTGTGTTCCGCTGTGTCTTCCTCGTCGCGGTCCGCGCAGTGGTGGCACTGCGCCGTCGGTTCCCTTCCGGCTATCTTGTGCAAGTACCGGCCGAAACAACCATGGCCGGTAAGCATCTGCGTTAGCCGGAAGGTGAGGCATCCGCGGTCGCGGCCCACCCAGTCCGCGAGAACCGGGCGGACCGCCTCGACGGTTCGGAGGCCGGCCGACGGGTCCGCCAAGCGGCGAGACCACGCCTCCAGCACGGACCGCCGAGAGTGGAGCCTCCGCGCTCGAACTACACCTTCGCTGGGGCGCCCTTCCCCCCTAGAGCGGAGGTCGCTACGCCACCGGTAATCGGCAGCGAGCGCCTCCGCCTCCAGGTCCCAGGGTGGCGCCCCGTCGGGAACCTAACCTTTTTTTTTTTTTTTTTTTTTTTTTTTTCTTTTTTTTCGGGTAGAGGGCCGAACCTCCTACGAGGTCCCCGCGCAAAAGGGGCGCGCGGGGTATGTGAGACTCAACGATCTGCATGGTGTTGTGAGCAGACCGCGGGCCCAAGGATTTTAGAGCCCACCCACTAAACGACTCCTCTGCACTCTTACACCCGACGTCCGATCCCCTCCGAGGTCAAAACCCGGATGAGGTAGGGGGGCTACCGCGGTCAACACTACAACCAGACGGCGCGGCTCACCCCAAGGACGCCCAGCCGACGGAGCCTTCGAGGCGAATCGAAGGCTCTGAAACGTCGGCCGTCTCGGTACGGCAGCCCGTCGGGCCGCCCAGACGGTGCCGCTGGTGTCCCGGAATACCCCGCTGGACCAGAACCAGCCTGCCGGGTCGGGACGCGATACACCGTCGACCGGTCGCTCTAATCACTCCACGGCAGCGCGCTAGAGTGCTGGTAGCGCGCCGCGCGGCCTCACCCCCTCAGGTCGCCCCTTGACCTTCACCGGGGGGAGGCCGCCACCTACAGGGGCCGGGACGTACGGGCGTATTCCCGCCTCCGGCCCCCGGCTCGACGGCGACGGATCGGTGCGGAAAGGGAAGAGCTCTCCCTCTCTCGCTCCGCCGCCTCCTTCTGCGAGATGGTGGACTCGCAGAAGTCGAGCATCGCCTTCCAGGACGCGTCGCTGCCGAGCATCGTAGCCACGACGCGCGGCAGCGAGAGGTCCTCTCCAATGACCGCGACGAGGGCGGCGCGTTGCTCGTCGAATCCAGAGCAACGCGCCAGCGTGTGTTCCGCTGTGTCTTCCTCGTCGCGGTCCGCGCAGTGGTGGCACTGCGCCGTCGGTTCCCTTCCGGCTATCTTGTGCAAGTACCGGCCGAAACAACCATGGCCGGTAAGCATCTGCGTTAGCCGGAAGGTGAGGCATCCGCGGTCGCGGCCCACCCAGTCCGCGAGAACCGGGCGGACCGCCTCGACGGTTCGGAGGCCGGCCGACGGGTCCGCCAAGCGGCGAGACCACGCCTCCAGCACGGACCGCCGAGAGTGGAGCCTCCGCGCTCGAACTACACCTTCGCTGGGGCGCCCTTCCCCCCTAGAGCGGAGGTCGCTACGCCACCGGTAATCGGCAGCGAGCGCCTCCGCCTCCAGGTCCCAGGGTGGCGCCCCGGCGAGCAAGCACGCCGCCTCGAAGGAGACGGTGCGGTATCCTCGGATCGCCCTGACCGCGATCGCGCGCTGCGGACGTCGCAGCGCCGCGACGTTCTCGCGGGTCAGGGCGTGGCACCATACGGGAGCCCCGTATAGTGCCATCGACCGCACCACCCCCATGTAGAGGCGGCGCGCCACCTGATCGGGACCCCCGACGTTTGGAAGCAGCCGGCTCAGAGAGCCGGCCGTCGCCATCAGTCGAGGGCCCAACTTCTCAAAGTGAGCGCGGAAGTTCCACCGACCATCCAGTTCGAGGCCGAGGTACCGAAGACCGGTCACCCCGACCCCGACGCGGACGCCTCCGATCACGAGGTGGGCACCCAGAGGCGGCGCTCGTCCCGGCCCGTGAAACATCAGGGCCTGGGTTTTGTCGAGCGCCACCTCGAGCCCCAACCGTCGGATCCTGGTGACGACGTGTGCCACGCCTGCGCACGCCAGACGGGCAGACTCCCGGTAGTCCCTCCCCGGAGCTACGATCAACGTGTCGTCAGCGTAACAAATTACGCTGAGCCCGGGGAGGGGTCCCCGAATGACGCCCCGCAGGACCCAGTCGTAGCCGATGTTCCACAGCAGGGGGCCCAGGACGGACCCCTGCGGAACACCGCGCTCGACGGGGAAGCGGTACATCGCCCCACCGTGTCCGATGCACTGGATCGACCTGCCCTCGAGGTAGGAGCCGATCAGTCGGCGGAGGTATGCGGGGACGCCGTGATACTCCAGCGCCCCCGCGATCACCGACCAGGGCAGGGTGTTGAAGGCGTTCCTTACATCTAAGGATAACGCCATCGCCACCCCGCCCCGGGATACGGCTTCGTCGGAGAGGGCCCGCACGCGCAGAATTGCGTCGATAGTCGAGCGGCCCTCTCTGAAGCCGTATTGCTCCGCCGAAAGATCGGGACCCGTCTCGGTCAGGTGCCGGACGATGCGGGCCGCGACGATTCTCTCGAGCATCTTGCCCGCTTCGTCCAGCAACACGATGGGGCGATAGCCCGCGGGTGAGTCCGCGGGGCGCCCGTCCTTCCGCAGAAGGACCAGTCTGCCCGTCTTCCATTTCGACGGGAACCGTCCCGACTCGAGGCACGCTTCGAAAAGCCCCCCGAGCCGGTCCCCTAGGGCCTCGAAGGCCAAGCTCCAGACCCGGCCGTGAACGCCGTCAGGGCCGGGGGCCGTGTCCTTCGCTCTCATTTTGGACACGGCCGCATGGATCTCCGCCCCCGTAATAGGGGGAGGGGGCTCCTCGGCAGCGGGAACGCTGGGGCGACGTGGAGGTGTGCCCCACGTGGCGTCCATCTGGGGGGGCTCAAAGTCCCCCCCCGCTGCCGGCGGGAAAAGCGCGGAAACTATCTCCCGCAGCTGCCGAGGCTGGAGCCGCTCGGTCACCGGGAGCGCCCACGGCTGCAGTTTTCTGCGAACCATCTTGTATGGGCGCCCCCAGGGATCTTCGTCGAGCGACTCCAGGAGAGTCTTCATGCTCTGCTTCTTGGCCTCGCCGATGGCCAGCTGCAGCGCCGTCTGTTTTTGACGACAGTCAGCGTGCAGCCGGGCCGCCGTCTCCGCGAACGTAGCGTCGCGACGACGGCGGCGGCGGTGGCGTGCGCTCCGGCGGCGCGCCCTCACGCACTCCTCACGGAGTCTCGCGATCTCGGGCGACCACCAGAACGCACCCCCACGTGGTGCTCGGGGGCCGACCCGGGGCATGGCGGCATCACAAATGTTTGCCATGGTGCCCCGGAACCAGTCGACCTCCGCATCCACGTCCGCGAGCCGCGCGGGTTTTGGCGCCCACGCAGCAACAGCGGCCGCCTCCATCAGCAACTCCTTGTTCATCCGTTTCAAGGCCCACCTGGGGAACGAACGGGGCGCACCTTGCGGGAGCTCCTCCTCGCCGCGGGCGCCCGCGGCTGACGACGACAAGGAGGAGGCAGAGAGCTCGAATCGGACGTATCTGTGGTCCGAGAGCGTCTCCGCCCCCTCGAGTACGCGCCAGCCGCGGGTGCGGCGCACGGCGGACGGGGACGCGAACGTAACGTCCACGTGAGATTCCCCGTTCCACCGCACGCAAGTCGCGACCGTACCTCTGTTTAGAAGACAGAGGCCGGTCGCGATCGCCCACTCCGAAAGAGCCTCGCCTCGCGAATCCGTGCGGGGGGAGCCCCAAGCCATACACTTGGCATTGAGGTCCCCCGCGACGATGACAGGGCGGGACCCGAAGCGGTGCAAGAGCACCTCGAGCCCGCCCAGAAACCGCTCGAACTCGGCGAGGCTCCTGTTCGGAGAAAAGTACGCCCCGATCACGACGGTCCCGTCGATCCTAGCCGCGACGTACCCGGGTCCCCTGGCCACCATATCCAAGGGGGGTAACGCCGCGGACTGTCTAAGTACGATGGCCACGGAGCCGTCGACGTCCCCGATCCAGCAGTCCTGGTCGGTGGGGACGAAGTACGGCTCCGCGGCGACAGCGACGTCGATTGACCACTCCGCCATGGTGTGGACGAGGAGATCCTGTGCCCTGGCGGAGTGGTTCAAATTACTTTGGAGGAAGCGATGGACGCAACCCATTACGGGGCTACGTCCATCGCTCCCTCGTCTGTCCCGCCCTGCGGCTCGACAACAGCCGCGGCGGGAACTGACTCGCCGGCTGCCCTTGTTGCAGCCGGCTTCTTTTTCTTTCCGCCCCTCCTCGTTTTTGTAGAGGAGGGGGCAGATTTACACGCCGGGCCCCCGGCCCGGTGGTCGGCCTTCCTTTTGGCCGCGTCGCACAAGACGCAGTGCGGCGCGGCTGTGGTGCAGGAGGCTGCCTTGTGCCCCGGTTGGCCGCAGCGGAAACACAAGCCGCTGCGGTCCACGGTCGAGGGGCACTTGGCGAGGCCGTGGCCGGTGCCGAAGCACCGAAGACAACGCCACGGCCTGGCATCCTGCAGCTGCACGTGGGCCACTACCCAGCCCACGCGCAGCCTTCCGGGGCTGTCGGAAGGCCGCCCCTGTGGAGGGGTGGCCAGGAGGGTCGCCGTTGCAATCGGGCAACGCGCCCACGCCGTCCGGGTTCCGGAATATGTCACCCGGAGCTCTCCGACTTTGACGTCGGCGAGGGCGCAGTTGCCCTGCGACGCAATGGCTGCGGCGACCTCCTCCTTTGTGGCGCACTCGTCGAGGCCCGTGATTTTAACTTCTCCCATCTTCAAGGGCCGCGCGATGCGCACCATCTCGGGGTCCGGCAGAATTTCTCGAAGCCGGGCCGCCAGTTTTTCGGCCGCGGCGTTCGTGTTTTCGCCGGGGCACTCCAAAAGACGAGCCCCGTTGGCCGTCTGCCGGACCTTGACGCCACCCTCCACGCCGAGGGCGTCCACATTTACGCCGCCGCGCGCCTGGGTCATCACGTCGTGGTATGTGATGCCCTTTTCTTTGGCGGCCGGCAGCAGCTCCAATACCACTGCAGCCGACCGCGGGGCCCGCGGCTTTCTGCGTGCTCCTCTCCTTCCTTTTTGGCCCCTCGGCTCCGCTCGACCCTCTTGGCGGGGAGCGGTGGCCGCAGGGGCGGGCTTGGGACGCGGCGCAGCAGGCGCCGCCACTTTCCTAGGCCCACGCCGCACTACCGTCGTCCAGGCCTCTTCCATATTGGCCGGGGCAGGGGGCAGTGGGCGGGGCTGGGGGGTCGGGGCCGGTTTGGCGGCGTTGACGCCCCCCTTCTTCTTATTTCGGCTCCTGCCGGGCCCCGCCTTCGCAGGCTGGGACGGGGCAGGAGCATTCTTCTTAGTCTTCCGCTGGCCGGTGACTGGTGCTCCTGAGGGGGCGGGTTTTGGTGCCCCCGTATTTTGTTGGTTCCGCGGGTCCGTTGGTCCAGGCTTGGCCGGAACAGCAGCCGAGGCGACCGGGCGTGCCGCAGGTGTCGCGCCCTTTGTAGGGCCGCCATAAGTTCTGACGGCCACTATTTTCCGGGGCGCTGGCAAGGGCGCACTGCCTTTCGCCTCATGGGCGAGGGGCGGCCTCGCACGCTCCACCCTGGAGCTGCGTGCTTCCTGTATGAGGAGCTGCCGCCTCAGCTCCTCGACCTCAGTGAGGCCTTCTGCTTCGGGCGGAGGAAGGACAGGGGCCGAGCTGCGTTGCCGCTCGATGAGATCGGCAACCATTGTTCGCAGCTCGGCCATGTCGACGCGGAACTGTCCGTTCTCCGCCCGAAGTCGGCCATTTTCCTCCGCCAGTTGCTCAAGGCGGGCGTGCTGCAGGGCTATTTCCTGCCGCAGGCCTGCCGTTTCCGTGGTTGTGGTGCGGTCCACAACGTCCTGCAGCCGTTCCTCGAGTGTGGCGGCCGCCGATTTCATGGCCGACACTTCTGAGCCCTTGAGGCCTCCAGTGGATTTAGCCGCAATGGTCGCGACTATCTTCCCGACTATTTTACAAGCTCGGAGGGGGTCAGAGGGACCCACCTCCGTCAGGGATCGCTGTAGGCGCTCAACCTCTTCTATTTTCCTATTTTTATTTTTCGCCTCACGGCAGGCGGCTCTGAACTGCGCCGAGGAGGCAGCGTCCAGTCCGCAAGACGACGGCTTCTCAAAATCAGTGGCGGGCGGCGCCGCAGCAGCCGCCGGCCCTTCCGCCAACGCCATGTACTTGGCGCTGGCAGGCTCTCCTTCCGATGAATCGGACGGAGCGGAGGACGCCGGCCGACGAGCCGACTTCCGCTTCCGCCGAGTCCGCTGCCGATCGCAATCGGCAAACAGCGCTGGCGTCTCCCGCCCACTAGACGCGTCGCCCCTTGCGGAGCTCCGCGCCGAGTACAGCGAGATTAAGCTCTCGCAGCGCTCAATTACTACGGTTGGGACTCTGTCCCTTACGCGACCCGTATTGTCGCCCCCATCCTCGTGGCAGTGTTTGCCCCCCCCAGAAACGGTGGGGCAGCGTGCGGCCGATCGCTCGACCGCACGGAGGGATTCTCCCCCCGCGGAGCGGGAGGTACCCTCCTGGGGTAATAACTTTTCAACAGATGCCATTATACATTTTTTCCTTTTTTATTAACCAGGGGTCGGTCCCCTGGGGTCTGGTTGGTACCCTTGGGACTGGACTCCCTCCAGCCATTCATCCCATCGCCGGGCACCAGAGCTTAGGATTGGGGCATTTTTTAAAGAGGTTTACGTCCTCGCGGCCCCGTGCCTCGCGGCAGCGGCCCCCGTCCCCCACGCGGTGAGGATTACGGGTTGGCCGGCGGCCCGCCGAGTGCAACGAGCAACACGGCAGACCACCGCCCGACGCTCAAAAGAGCAGCAACGACGAAGCCACGCCGGTATACCGGTACCCCCCTCTGGAGGGCGTGCCCCTGTAGCCGAAGCCGGGGACATGGCGACCAGCGGCCGGAAGATGCGTAAGCAACGCCGGCTCACTTCTCCATCGAAAAGGCAGGCCAAAAGTGGCCCACCATCTCCCATGGGTTACGTCCGAAACGGGTCGGACGTGACCCGAAGAAAAACAAAAAAGGGGGAAGAAAGGGGAAAAGAGAGGGAGCCCGAGCGTCTCCAGGAGGAACACCCTTCAGCGAGTGAAGGGCGTGGAGAGCCCGCAACTCCCCCTGCTGGTTTTGGTCCGCGTCATCCGATCTCTTTCGTTGCAAGGCCTAACTAGGCTACCCTACTCCTACATCTAACCTACCTCCCTAACACCTAAGAATCCTTGCAACGAAAAAGATCGGACGATACCCCTGGGAGTGGGACTGTTCCCAGAGGATCCCGTTATCCGCCACCTACGGACGCGCCCGGTGGAAGTCCAGCAAAACTCCCCCACAGACGGAGCCCCCGGCCACGCAGAGTGCGCGCCGGGGGGCCCGCCCAGGTCCCTCGGGTCGGGAACCTAACCTTTTTTTTTTTTTTTTTTTTTTTCGGGTAGAGGGCCGAACCTCCTACGAGGTCCCCGCGCAAAAGGGGCGCGCGGGGTATGTGAGACTCAACGATCTGCATGGTGTTGTGAGCAGACCGCGGGCCCAAGGATTTTAGAGCCCACCCACTAAACGACTCCTCTGCACTCTTACACCCGACGTCCGATCCCCTCCGAGGTCAAAACCCGGATGAGGTAGGGGGGCTACCGCGGTCAACACTACAACCAGACGGCGCGGCTCACCCCAAGGACGCCCAGCCGACGGAGCCTTCGAGGCGAATCGAAGGCTCTGAAACGTCGGCCGTCTCGGTACGGCAGCCCGTCGGGCCGCCCAGACGGTGCCGCTGGTGTCCCGGAATACCCCGCTGGACCAGAACCAGCCTGCCGGGTCGGGACGCGATACACCGTCGACCGGTCGCTCTAATCACTCCACGGCAGCGCGCTAGAGTGCTGGTAGCGCGCCGCGCGGCCTCACCCCCTCAGGTCGCCCCTTGACCTTCACCGGGGGGAGGCCGCCACCTACAGGGGCCGGGACGTACGGGCGTATTCCCGCCTCCGGCCCCCGGCTCGACGGCGACGGATCGGTGCGGAAAGGGAAGAGCTCTCCCTCTCTCGCTCCGCCGCCTCCTTCTGCGAGATGGTGGACTCGCAGAAGTCGAGCATCGCCTTCCAGGACGCGTCGCTGCCGAGCATCGTAGCCACGACGCGCGGCAGCGAGAGGTCCTCTCCAATGACCGCGACGAGGGCGGCGCGTTGCTCGTCGAATCCAGAGCAACGCGCCAGCGTGTGTTCCGCTGTGTCTTCCTCGTCGCGGTCCGCGCAGTGGTGGCACTGCGCCGTCGGTTCCCTTCCGGCTATCTTGTGCAAGTACCGGCCGAAACAACCATGGCCGGTAAGCATCTGCGTTAGCCGGAAGGTGAGGCATCCGCGGTCGCGGCCCACCCAGTCCGCGAGAACCGGGCGGACCGCCTCGACGGTTCGGAGGCCGGCCGACGGGTCCGCCAAGCGGCGAGACCACGCCTCCAGCACGGACCGCCGAGAGTGGAGCCTCCGCGCTCGAACTACACCTTCGCTGGGGCGCCCTTCCCCCCTAGAGCGGAGGTCGCTACGCCACCGGTAATCGGCAGCGAGCGCCTCCGCCTCCAGGTCCCAGGGTGGCGCCCCGTCGGGAACCTAACCTTTTTTTTTTTTTTTTTTTTTTTTTTTTTTTTCTTTTTTTTCGGGTAGAGGGCCGAACCTCCTACGAGGTCCCCGCGCAAAAGGGGCGCGCGGGGTATGTGAGACTCAACGATCTGCATGGTGTTGTGAGCAGACCGCGGGCCCAAGGATTTTAGAGCCCACCCACTAAACGACTCCTCTGCACTCTTACACCCGACGTCCGATCCCCTCCGAGGTCAAAACCCGGATGAGGTAGGGGGGCTACCGCGGTCAACACTACAACCAGACGGCGCGGCTCACCCCAAGGACGCCCAGCCGACGGAGCCTTCGAGGCGAATCGAAGGCTCTGAAACGTCGGCCGTCTCGGTACGGCAGCCCGTCGGGCCGCCCAGACGGTGCCGCTGGTGTCCCGGAATACCCCGCTGGACCAGAACCAGCCTGCCGGGTCGGGACGCGATACACCGTCGACCGGTCGCTCTAATCACTCCACGGCAGCGCGCTAGAGTGCTGGTAGCGCGCCGCGCGGCCTCACCCCCTCAGGTCGCCCCTTGACCTTCACCGGGGGGAGGCCGCCACCTACAGGGGCCGGGACGTACGGGCGTATTCCCGCCTCCGGCCCCCGGCTCGACGGCGACGGATCGGTGCGGAAAGGGAAGAGCTCTCCCTCTCTCGCTCCGCCGCCTCCTTCTGCGAGATGGTGGACTCGCAGAAGTCGAGCATCGCCTTCCAGGACGCGTCGCTGCCGAGCATCGTAGCCACGACGCGCGGCAGCGAGAGGTCCTCTCCAATGACCGCGACGAGGGCGGCGCGTTGCTCGTCGAATCCAGAGCAACGCGCCAGCGTGTGTTCCGCTGTGTCTTCCTCGTCGCGGTCCGCGCAGTGGTGGCACTGCGCCGTCGGTTCCCTTCCGGCTATCTTGTGCAAGTACCGGCCGAAACAACCATGGCCGGTAAGCATCTGCGTTAGCCGGAAGGTGAGGCATCCGCGGTCGCGGCCCACCCAGTCCGCGAGAACCGGGCGGACCGCCTCGACGGTTCGGAGGCCGGCCGACGGGTCCGCCAAGCGGCGAGACCACGCCTCCAGCACGGACCGCCGAGAGTGGAGCCTCCGCGCTCGAACTACACCTTCGCTGGGGCGCCCTTCCCCCCTAGAGCGGAGGTCGCTACGCCACCGGTAATCGGCAGCGAGCGCCTCCGCCTCCAGGTCCCAGGGTGGCGCCCCGGCGAGCAAGCACGCCGCCTCGAAGGAGACGGTGCGGTATCCTCGGATCGCCCTGACCGCGATCGCGCGCTGCGGACGTCGCAATGGTGCGGTAGCCCCGCACGACCCTCACCGCCAGCACCCTCTGAACCCTCTGCAAGAGGGCCGCGTTGCGAGCGGAGAGCGTGGGCGACCAGACGGGAGCGCCGTACAGGGCCATGCTCCGCACCACTCCCAGGTAAAGACGCCGGACCGACTTTCCTCCTCCTCCAATGTTCGGGAGCAAGCGGGCTAAGGCACCCGCCGCCCCGAGCAATTTCGGGACCAGCACATCAAAATGCCGGTCAAAACTCCACCTGCTGTCCAGCACGAGCCCCAGATATTTAAGTTGGGACCGGACAGCGATCGCAGTCCCTCCGATGGTTATGCTCGCGCCGGGAGGAGGCCCCTTCCGAGCCGGGTGAAAACACACGGCCTCAGACTTGTGCAGGGCGACCTCCAGGCCGAGCTTCCTTATTCTGGCTACGACTGTTGCCACCGCAGCCGCAGCCAGAATCGACGCCGAACGGTAGTCGTCTCCGCGGGCCGTCACCAGCGTGTCGTCGGCGTAGCAGATGACCTGCACGCCACGCAGGTTAGCCCCGCGGAGGACCCAGTCGAACCCGACGTCCCACAGGAGCGGACCCAGAACCGACCCCTGCGGGACACCACACGAGACCGCTTTGTGTCCCCACCCCCTCCGTTCGGGGAAGACCACAGCCCGCCCTGCGAGGTAATCCTCGATCAGGTTCCGGAGACCGGTGGGGACGCGGTGAAACCTTAACGACTCCAGGATCGTGCTCCAGGGGATCGTATTGAAGGCGTTGGATATGTCTATAGACACCGCCAACAACACGCCTCCCCGGGAGCACGCCTGGTCGGAGAGGTCGCGGACGCGCTGGACCGCGTCCAAGGTCGAGCGACCCCTCCGGAACCCGTACTGAGAGTCGGCCAGATTTGGCCCGACATTTTCAAGGTGCCGCACGAGGCGACCGGCAACGACGCGCTCGAGAAGCTTGCCGGCCTCGCTCAGCACGACTATTGGGCGATACCCCGATGGCTGGCCTTTTTTTTTTTTTTTTTTTTTTTTTTTATGAGTGAAAGTTTACTGGTGGCCCGAAGGCCTTTCCAGTTTCACCAGGACAGGTGGGCGAGCAAAGGCTCAGCCAAGAGGGGTGGGATTTGCTAACAACTGCCCGAGCGCCTCCGAAGGAGACCTAACAACTCAAGAGCAATTGTTTCGCGAATGAATCTACTACCGGATCGGAATCGCGACCCGCTGAGAAGATCCGGCGAGAAACTCAGCGGGCTGATGCATGGGTTAGGTTGCACGTCGACCTCTTTGTCGAGTTCGACGAGTACGGTTACCGGGGTCCCTAAGCCTGCCCCTAGTATTAGAGCTGAAGGCATCTAATGCAAAGGTTATTGGATCTGATGGATCCGTAAGGACGTGTCTAGGGCGTCGACGGTGACTGGCTCCTGCATGATCAGGATTCGGGGAGTAGTCAGCGGCGGCAACGATAAGGCGATTATCATGACGCATAGCCTTATCGAAGTATCGTTCCGACGCTGACTTCATGTATTTCCGAATTGATTCGAGGCCCAGGTCGTCGTGTAGGTCAACGTTCCTCACGAACCACGGAGCCCCGACAGCTAACCTGCAAAAGCGGGATTGTAGGGATTGGAGGGTGTCTATGTGTGTGCGGGCCGCGTGAGCGAACACCACACTCGCGTAAGTCATGACGGGCCTTATGCAAGTTTTGTAAAGTGTCACCTTGTTCCGAAGGGACATTTTACTCCGCTTACAGATCATGGGGTAGAGTCTACCGAGAATAAACGCGGCACGGTCACGGACTGATTTTATATGCGGGCGGAATGTCATCGATGCATCCAGGGTAACGCCCAGGTACTTGACCTTCCTGGCCCAGGGTATGGGTTGTCTAAAGAGAGTAATCGGGGGTGTGAGATTCCTCCTCCTAATCCGGGAGGAAATCCGTGTGGAGCTTCCCCTCTGAAATAGCACCGCAGTACTTTTCGCTGGGTTGATGTCTATGCGCCATTTTCGGAACCACTGTCCTAGGGCTAGGGCTGCGCTCTGAAGCTTCTTCGCGATTAGGGACTTATTTCTACTAGAATAGTAAACAGTCGTGTCGTCGGCGAATAAAGCTAAATGGGTCGGTGGCGACCGGGGAATATCGTTGACGAATAAGCTAAATAGGAGGGGTGAGAGGACAGAGCCTTGCGGGACTCCAGCTGTGAGAGGTCGTGGGGAGGAGCGGGTTCCCTCGACTCGATATCGAAAAGAGCGGTTCGACAAGAAGTCCCGTATGATGAGCACGAGACTATCCGGCACGCCCATGTTGAATAGTTTGAAAATCAAACCATTGTGCCAGACTTTGTCGAACGCTTTTGCGACGTCGAAGAAGAGAGCTCCCGTGTATAACGGTTTTGGTCGATTAAGCCCCACAAGAATGTGCTCCGTGAGGCGGTGCACCTGTTGAACGCATGAGTGATTTGTACGGAATCCGAATTGTTCATCGATAAGAATGCCCTTGGATGAGACGAAGTCTCTGAGGCGTTTGTAGAGCAGACGCTCATACAGTTTGCCTAGAGACATGAGGAGGCTAATCGGGCGGTAGCTCGTCGGATCATTTTTTGGTTTACCGGGTTTATGTATGCCGATAACGTCCGCTTCTTTCCACACCGCGGGAAAGATACAGTTCGCCATAGCGGCATTGAAAATAGATGCCAACATCACGATGAGTTGGACGGGTAGAAGTTTAATAACGCGGTTGGATATACCGTCGGAACCGGGAGCCTTGCGAGGACGTAGGTCTTTGATCAAGTCTTTAACTTCCATCGGGGTGACGGGTGGTAACGCATCAGAGGGTGGCAAGGAGGCTCTGCGTTCTACCTCACTGTCTACTAATTCTACATGAACAGGGTCCACGGATTGAGTGCTGGGCGTGCACTGGGTTTGCAATGTATCGGCCAGCAGCTCTGCTTTTTCGTCATCATCGAACGCCGCGAGTCGGCCTGAGGGGCCTACGAGGGGGGGCATAGTTACTACC
The DNA here is from genome assembly GCF_030269925.1 of Bombyx mori. NCBI lineage: Eukaryota > Metazoa > Arthropoda > Insecta > Lepidoptera > Bombycidae > Bombyx > Bombyx mori. The sequence goes on from NC_085129.1 coordinate 78,374, forward strand.
GTATCCGATTTGAGAGTACGAGCTAAGCGGTAGTAAGACCTTTGGGAGGGCGCGAGTCCTTCTAAGAAATCAGACCATCTGGCATCTCGGACTTCGGCGATGCGAGACTTTACGTCGCGTTGTAGGGCACGCATTCGAATACGATTTTCCGCGGTAGGATACCTGTCGTAGGCGCGTATCGAGGCGTTCTTAGCTCTAAGAAGTTCCCTAATATCGTCGGACAATTTGAAGCGGTGAAGGAAGTCCTCCGCTACAACTTGTTTCGATGACCTATCTAATGTCGAGGTGATGTGTGACGTTAAGATGTCTATGGCTTCAGCGGTATCCTGAGGAGACGGGATAGAGTCCGGGTTAAACGGGAGCGATGGTGGATCAGATTCAGCCAGGCTGATGCCCAGCGTGTGCCAATCCACCACAGTCCTCGTGACGGGAACGGAATCGGGAGCGCGACCGAGCTTCATAACGACGGGACGGTGGTCTGAATCTAACTCTGAAACTACTTCGATCGAGTGTAAGCGCAGAGTTACGTTTTTTAATAACGCTATGTCGAGTATATCCGGGCGATGCGCGATATTTAGCGGGTAGTGAGTCGGGGTTAGCGGAGCGACGATATCGAAGGCGAGATCATCGACTAACGCGTCAAGCCGCCTGCCATTCGGGGTTGTGGTGTGTGAGTTCCACCTGATGTGTTTACAATTTAGGTCGCCCGCCAGAATGACAGAGCTCCCCATACCGAGCAGCGCCTCGATATCACTGCTTAGAACGATCTTATCCGGTGGAAGATAAACGGACGCGATAACGATCGGCGCGTGTCCCGTCAGTGAGATTCGGCACACTGATGCTTCGATATTAGCGAGCGCGGGAGGATCGAGCGGGACGCAATGCAGGGCTCTTCTATAGTAAATGACGGTACCACCACCACGGGCAGAGAGCCTGTCGTTCCTGACCATGTTATAGTTCGCGATTTTAGGGTCACGGCGCGCGGGCTTAAGTAGGGTCTCCTGCACTAAAAAGATATCAATTTGGTGGTCACGCAAAAAGTCAGAAACCTGATCACGTTGATTTGCGAGACCGTAAGCGTTAAAAAATCCTATCGTTACGGATAGGGGCTTTATTCTACTTATATACGCCATTGATTACCGGCGGAGTGAGGGGAGGACGTACGTATTTAATGACGCGTATACGTCGGCGTATTCCTGCACAACGGCGATAAAGTGTTGTGCAGTGGAGGCAGCGCGAATGGCGTCGCCCAAAGCGTTAACGCGCTCAAAGTTGATCGACTGAAAGAAGTCGATCGCTAAAGCGAGATTGTCGGACGCGGTCGGAGGGCAAGTCGCGGGAGAGGGACGAGTCGCGGGGGCGGGACGAATCGCGGAGGAGGGAGTTGTAGCCGTGTTCGTGTACGGCAGCGGTTTTGCCCAGGCCGAGACACTGGGCACCGCCGCCGGAACGAACGCTGGCTTAGCCTGCGACGCAGAGGGTGCCGAGGCTTTGATGTCTGGGCCGGAAGCTCGGAGGCGGTTTTGGCGGGCGACGCGGCGATTTATTTTAGGGGCTCGGGGGCAACCACGGTAATTCGCGGGGTGACCCTGTGTTCGACACAGGACGCAGCTAGGCGGTTCCGTCGCGGTTTTTTGGTCGCGAGCGCAGAGGGCCGTGGCGTGATCGCCCAAACACTTAACACATCGGGGGCGCGCGTGACAGTTACGGGAAGAGTGCCCGTACAATTGACAGTTATGGCACTGGCTAGGAGTGCCTTTTTTATGGGGGGCTTCGACAGCGATACCAGAGAGCCTACAGACGGTCTGTGTGTTAAAGATTTTCTTACCCTCGGGGGTAGGCTGGAGAGCGACTAGAACCATATTATATGGCTCCCTACCGCGACCGGTGTGCATACGGTGCACAGAATTCACTGGTAGGCCTTGTTCTAACAGGTCGGCTTTTACGAGCTCTACATCTAACTCTTTAGGGATTCCGCGTATTACAACGCGGAGTTCGCGCTCCTCCTGGAGCGTATACGTATGGAAACTTATACGCTCCTTACGGAGGTAAGAAGAGAGGGCCCTATGATCGTCGGGTGTTTGAACCTTAATTTGAATGCCGTTCGCGAGGTTACGGGCATTCGTGAAATTTATATTTTTGGCCTTAAGGGCCAGGCAAACTCGATCCCAAGCTGCCTTCTCCTGAAGGATAACCGGGGGAGGGGTCTGGGTTTTATTTTGTGCCACCGGACGCGGCGACGGAGTAGCACGGGCTGGGGGCGCAACGGGAGTCTGAGGGCGGGGGCGCGACGCGTTCACGGCTTTGCTAATTTTAGCGGCCGCGGGAGCTCGAGACTCCGCGGCACGCTTCTTACCCTTCTGTACCAGGGTGAATCCATCCGTCGATGAGGCGGGGGCGAGGTCGACCTCCATGTCCGAGTCAGAGTCGGAGCACGAGGAGGCGGGTGCAGGCGACCTACGAGCAAGTGTAGGTGTTTTAGAGGGCGCGACGGAGGCCGCGGATGATCGCTCAGCTGAAACGATGGTCACGGCGGACGACGCAGCAGCTTTTCTCGCCAGTATAGGCGACACGGGAGCGGCAGGCACGACAGAGGCTGCGGTGCTCAATGCAGAAGCTCTGCACGCAGGTACAGGCGACGCAGGAGCAGCGAGCGCGGCGGAGTCCTCGAGAGGGCTCGCAGTGTGATTGGCCTTGAAGGCCAAAAACTCCGAGGCGAGCTGTGGGTGGCGAAGTCGGAGGAATTCCGCGAATACAGCGTCCATGATCGCTGAGTACCCAGGTGGGGCGGCCCCGGGTCTTGAAAAACACTCGCCTTGCGGCGAGGCCCCAACTTCTCGGACCTGAGCGGTTCTATTGAACACAGGTGGCAATGCGGCGCGATTACTACAGGACAAAGAAAAAGCACAACAAAACAGAAATTACGAAAAGAAACAAAACAAATAAATACTTGCAGGAAACCACTTTGTCGGCAGATGTACCACGAACACAGAAACAACAAAAGGAAACAAAACAAATAAAAACTTCCAGAAAGAGCACTTAGTCGGCAGATGTACCACAAACACAGGCCGCGCGAACAATGGCCGGGCTAACAAAAGCCGGGCGAACAAAGACCGGGCGATCGAGTGGACGATGAGCACGTCCGCACGTGACGGGTGCCTCTATCGGAATGACTGGCCTCTGGGGCGCCCCTCCTTGGGGATGAGGACCAACCGACCCGTCTTCCATTCTTCCGGGAACCTGCCCTCTCGGAGGCACCTGCTGAGCAGCCCTCGGAGGACAGGTCCCAGACCACCCTCAGTCTGTAATGCCAGCGCCCAGGCCCGATTCGACAGTCCATCGGGACCTGGCGCCGTCCTCCTCGCCTTCATTTTTTCGATGGCCGCACCAAATTCCGCCGGCGACACCTCCTCCTCTTCTGCACCAATCTGAGCTCCGGTTGTCGGTGTTATCATGACGGGGGGAACGAAGGGAGTTCCAGGTGCGTCCGGAAACAGTCCCCCAATCACGTGCCGAACGATGTCAGGCGGCAGGGTGCTCGTCGCGGGCGGGGCCCAAGAGCGCATTGTGCTCCGCGCGAGGCGATACGGTCGCCCCCACGGGTCGCGGTCCAGCGTCTCCAAAAGCTCCTTCCACGCCGCCTCCTTCGCCTCTCCAATGGCGACGCGCAGGGCCCGCACGTCCTCCCGGTACTCCTCGTACGCCCGGTCCTCTTCTTCCTCGTCCCGGCGCCTCCGACGACGAAGGTGTTGATATTTTCGGCGACTACCGGCGCATTGGCGTCGCAGGCCAGCGATCCCCTCGTTCCACCAGTAGACTTGGCGCCTCGGCGCGTACGCTCGGACGCGGGGCATGGCGTAGTCGCAGACTCGCGACATCGCCTCGCGCAGCCGCTCCGCACCCTCGCGCACGTCCGCCGGCTCGCCCAGGGAGTCCAACCGCCAGGCCTGGACGACGGCCGCCTCCTGCAGCCGCTCCGTGTCGAGGCGCTTCAGGGCCCAGCGTGGGCCCTCCACGCCGCCACCAAAGGGCAAAGTCGTTGCCGAAGAAGACTCCGGGGCCGCGGCCACACGGAAACCAATGTAGCGGTGGTCGGAGAGCGTCTCCACGTCGACCAACACCTCCCAACCGCAGACGCGGCGCGCGACGTCGGGGGTCGCAAAGGACACATCCACCACGGACCCACCCGAACGACGGACGCAAGTGTTCTCGGCGCCGCGGTTGAGGACAACGAGACCGCTCCCGACCAACCATTCCTCCGTCTCCCGGCCCCTGGGACAGGTGACCGGGGAACCCCAAGCGGACGACTTCGCGTTGAGGTCCCCGAGAACGAGCGCACGCCTTGAGCGCGACCTCCCCACGACCTGACCGAGTTCGTCGAGAAAGGACTCGAATTCGGCGAGCGGCCGGTTGGGGGAGAAGTACACCCCGACGACGAGCAAGCCCGCCCAGAAGACTGCGACGAAGCCCCGACCCCTCTGTACGACGTCGAATTCGGGCGGAGCGCCCACCGCTGACCTACGCTGGACCACGGCCACCAGGCCATCAATATCTCCCGCCCAGTCGGGAACCGAAGGGACCCGGTAGGGCTCGGCGACGACCGCCAGATGGGTCAACCGCTCCGCCATGCTCTGGATCAGCAGGTCCTGAGCTCTGGCGGAGCGATTGAGGTTGCCCTGTAGTATATGATAAGGGCTGCTGGTCATTATTCGTCGTCCATTGGTGTCGCCGTAGCCGTACCGGGCTGACTCCGCCGTTTCTCTTCGGCGGCGCTACTCCTCTGTTGCCTTTGTTTCGGGGGCTTGGCGCAAGCCTTGCCCCCGGAGACGTGCGCTGCAGGCCTACCGGCGCCGGCGCAGATTGTACAATGCGGGGTGAGCGCGCAGCCCGCGGACTTGTGGCCGGTCTGGCCGCAGCGGTAGCACTCACCACTGCGGTCCACCGACGATGGGCAACGGGCACTCACGTGGCCCAGTGCGTGGCAGCGGTAGCACTGCAGGCGCCTCGCCTCGAGGAGTTGCGCGCGAAGGACGCTCCACCCGATCCGCAGCTTGTTGACGGCCAATATTTTTTTGACACCCGCTATGGGGCATCTGACCAAGACCTGGCCAGTGCCTCCGGGGCCCATTTTTATTTCCCCAACCTTCACAATATCGGGGGGGCACTCTCCAATCCTGGCGACCTCGGCAACAAGCTCCTCCCGGGATATGGATTCGTCGAGGCCGCTCAGTCTGACAGCGGCCGTTATTGTCGGCCTCGAGACGACAATGCTGTCCGAGGGCAAAACCTCCCGTAATTTCTCCGCCAGCAAATCAGCTTTTTCGTTCTGGTCGGCGCCGTCTACGACCAATACCTTTGCTCCCGTCACCGCCGAGCGTATCCGCTGGATAGGGATCCCCAGCTCTGCCGTATCGATTTTAGCCCTGGCCTCGGCGAGGACTGCCCGATAAGTGACTCCGCGCTCGACGGCCTCCGGCTGCAGCTTGACAATAACTGCCTGCGAGCGGGGTGGCCGGAGTCTCTTCTTCTTTTCCTTCAGGGGCGGTGGAGCGGACACGGTGCCGGTCGCCGTCGCCGTCCTCGGCTTGGCGCCTCTTCGGGCTACCGTCGTCCAGGCTTCCGTCAGAGCAGCTGGGGCGGGGGGGAATGTCCGTGGTTCTGGTTGAGCCGGCTGCTGCCTGCTTTTCGGCGCCTTCTTTTTCTGCGGGCCACCACCGTTGGGTGCCGCCGTCGCGACTGCAGCTGTTGGTCCGGGCGTCGGCATTGATTCTGCTGCCGTTGGTGGTGTCGGCGTCTTTTCTTGACCGCGGCTTCTCCTGTGGTCTGCGGCCAGGGGTGGTCTCATCCTGGGCTCTGGAGGCAGTCGCGCTTCCAGCCCAGAGAGGCGCGCATCCAGCATGGTGCCGACCGCACGCATGATGCGCTGGAGGCGCCGCTCCTCCTCGTCGTCGCTCCGTTGGATCGGGGCGGGGGCGGGTACGGGGGCGGGGACGGCTGACCTAACCTAACCTAACCTAACCTAACCTAACCTAACCTAACCTAACCTAACCTAACCTAACCTAACCTAACCTAACCTAACCTAACCTAACCTAACCTAACCTAACCTAACCTAACCCAGTCGCAGCGCAACCGCGAGCCCGAGCGCCACGAAAATACGTCGCTCCGCGTTCAAAAAATCCGATAAATAGTTTAAAGTGCACGGATTGCAGTGAGTGAGGTCTCAAAAGAAGCGGACAGTCACGAGGAACTCGACAGTGAAAGCCGCGTGCTCCGGAGACAACGGGTTCAGGAGTTATTTCGGAAAAACTGGAAAAACCACGTGCTCAGAACACAAAGCGGCGTGCGCTGCTCGATATCGATCTACAAGGTGCAGTTTTTAAAGTGTAGTATTATAGCGCATGGTGCCACCCACCTCCTACCCCAATTTCGGAATTTTTCGGTGAAAGCATCCGGAGATAAAACACTTTTTCGCGAAACCACGTGGCCACGTGGTCCCAGATATAGGGCAGTCCGACAGGTGTGTCATACATCAAAAGACGCGCCCTGACGAGGCAAACGCGAAAGTGTAAAGAGCATCATCCGGACAAATCTGTGGAAAGAGATAAGGTGGAAAACAATTTGCGACCACGTGCTCGGGACATAAATGTGGATTTTTCTCTGGATTTCAAGCGACGACCTGTGAGTTTTTTGGTGCGCCGAGGTCGGCGCTCGCACGGGCAACAGAACGACACCACTCGCCGATTTTTCCGGGGAGCATTTCCAGTGATATGGCGTTTTTCATAAACCCACGCGAACACGTGGTCACGGTCCTGGGGCAGTGAGGCAGGAGTGCGCTACACCAAAAGACGCGCCTTAAAGAGTCAAATACAATAGTGAAAACCGCATCACCCAGAAACCACTAATAAAAAAGTTATCGCATAATATGTGTTTATAACCTCTAAAAATAAAGACAAAATTGTGAAATACTAAGTAGATAAGTGTAAAATTATAGTTATAACTAGTGATAAGTGTGAACGATAACTGCCCCCCTCACCCTAGGGCTGTAGGAAAACTTTCGGGCGGGAAATCAGCCGGGAAAACGGAAAAACCATAAACCACGTGGTTCTGTGGTGTCGGATCCCGACGTTACGGGGAGCTGAAGTTTGAACTCCAGCTGGGCGCCTCCACGGACAATATAATAGTGCAGTTAGAAAAATTTTATATCATCGCAATCCGAAGTTATAAATAGTTGAAATTCCGAACTTCAACTGCTGCTAACTCAAGATCTTCCAGGCAAGACCCCCCCTTTATTTTTCTCGGGCGGAGCGGGCTTCGCGCCCCTTTAAGACGAGCATAGCAGTAAGCATAGATTTTTAAGATTAGATTAAGATAGAAATAGCTTATGATTACTTATATTTAATTGACCGAGTCTGTGACTACGAAGACTTCTACCATTGGAGGATACTTTTCTTTTTATTGACTTAATATATATTTTCACAAACTTTTATTAGAATAAATCTATATTTTTTGCTTGCGGTGTATACGGACGCATACCCCCAAGATTATCTACTCTACAGATAGACTTCTACCATTAGAAGATAATTCTCTTTTATTGGCAATAAAACTTTTACAAACTTTTTCTAAAATAAACTTGCACCTTTTGCTCACGGTATACACGGACGCACACCTTCAATATGTTCGGAATCAGGACTCCCCCACCGAAAAGCGACAACTCGTCCCCAAATTTGGATGAAGGGGCTCTCAATGTTAGACGCAGTATAGGCGAGTGGGAAGCGGCAAACGCTGATCCTACTCCATCAATGACATGCATGACGAAGCAGACTGGCCCTGCTACAAACCCGAAAGCTCGTCTAACTCCATCGCGGGACGCTTCAGCCGCAGCCGGACTTGGACCATCAACCGGAACCCACAGTCCACAAAAATTAAAGAACGCGGACCGTATTGCGGAGGCAAGAGCCTGCCTACACAAGGGCAAGCTACACCTTAACGCCTCTCGCAATACCAAAACAGAAATAAAGAGTGTGGTTTTCGAAGTTCTGGAGCGGTTGTATCAGCTTGTAAAGGAGGCTGAAGCAGCCCTAAAATCAAAAAAGCCTAAAGACGGAACTAACGCAACTGTGGGGCTAGAGCCGGTACCTATAGTCACTGACTCTACCTTCACAGTCAGCGAGGATCCTAAGCTATTGAGCAAAATAGAGGAGCACAGCAAATGCAAATAGAGGAGCACAGCAAATTGGGGGTTGATTGCTTCCCGCTTCCGTAGGTTTAACCCGCGATTCCCTACAAGTAACCCCTGGGTGGTGCAAAACGGGAGCCGAATACATAATCGGTGGTAGGACTTGTCCGACTGGCTGGCGACCACCCTCCAACTAGAGTCCGCCGCCAAATAGCCTAGCTGTGTTCCGGCGTGTGGGTTGGAGAGCCAGTGTTATTCCTACCCTTTCCTCTTCCTTGTTGGGGGTGAATCTTGGCGATACCTGGAACATGCGGAGCAGACGTGCGTGTGAGCTCGCGGGACGTGATTGTTTGACGGGGGTATAGGGAGACCCAGTGAAACGGTGTTCGCCGCCGCCCGCCGGTCAGTTGGGGACCTGAACCCGGGTGTCACTACTAAACTCCGCCCCGGGAAGCTGTCCCGCCAACCGGTGTAAAATCCTGTCGTGCGGTCGTCGTGCCGGAGTCGGAGACCGGAGTGGATCCCGGCGATCGCACGCAGGGTGGACTGGGGGCCCTTCCATGCCCTGCGTCAGTCGCTCACGCAACCCGTGGTCGAGCACGTACTGTGCTCCGCGCTTTATTCAGGTATTGTCACGATTTCGCCTCGAACATCCTACCCCGCCCAATCCCACTCTCCAAATAAAAAAAAAAAAAAAAAATGAAAGTTCGAAAAAGGAAAAGGGTTTTGTCGGCGACTCCCCATTCCACATTTAATGTGGATTTCAGCAATGTAAGGGGTCTACATAGCAACCTCGACGCCGTACACCACCATCTTGAGACGGCGCAGCCTGCCCTTCTTTTTCTGACGGAGACGCAGATATCTGCTCCGGATGATACTTCGTACCTTGAATACCCCGGCTACGTATTGGAGCACAACTTCCTGCGTAAAGCCGGGGTGTGTGTATTCGTCCGGGCTGATGTCTGTTGTCGCCGTCTACGAAGCCTCGAACAACGGGACCTGTCCCTCTTGTGGCTGCGCGTAGATCACGGGGGCTGTACCCGAGTCTACGCGTGCCTGTACAGGTCCCACAGCAGTGATGCAGGTTCAGCTCTGATAGAGCATGTGCAAGAGGGGACTAACCGCGTGCTTGAGCAGTACCCATCTGCGGAGGTGGTGGTTCTTGGAGACTTTAACGCTCATCACCAAGAGTGGTTGGGGTCCAGAACCACTGACCTCCCGGGTCGGACTGCCTACGATTTCGCCTTGGCCTACGGCCTCTCCCAGCTGGTGACACAGCCCACCCGTGTCCCAGATATTGAGGGGCACGAGCCTTCTCTGTTGGACCTTCTGCTGACCACCGATCCAGCCGGATACAGTGTGGTGGTCGACGCTCCACTTGGATCGTCTGATCACTGCCTTATCCGTGCTGCCACACCACTCTCTCGTCCTAGTCGTCGAACGACGACCAGGTATCGAAGAGTTTGGCAGTATTTGTCAGCAGATTGGGATGGATTGCGTGAGTTTTACGCATCCTACCCATGGGGGCGGTTCTGCTTTTCCTCTGCTGATCCTGACGTCTGTGCGGACCGTCTTAAAGACGTGGTGCTCCAGGGGATGGAATTGTTTATTCCCTCCTCTGAAGTGCCCGTTGGGGGTCGCAGCAGACCCTGGTATAACAATGCCAGCAGGGATGCTGCACACCTCAAGCGGTCCGCATACGTTGCATGGGATGATGCTAGGAGACGTCGGGATCCTAACATCTCAGAGGAAAGGCGGAAATATAACGCCGCTTCCAGGTCCTACAAGAAGGTTATTGCCAGGGCGAAATCGGAGCACGTTGCTAGAATTGGCGAGCGACTGAAGAGCTATCCCTCTGGGAGCCGTGCTTTTTGGTCGCTCGCCAAAGCTGCAGAAGGTAACTTTTGCAGGTCTAGTCTCCCACCACTACGCAAGTCCGATGACAGTCTGGCCCATAGTGCGAAAGAGAAGGCTGACCTTCTGGTCAAACTCTTCGCCTCGAACTCGACTGTGGACGACGGGGGTGCCACACCACCGAACATCCTCCGGTGTGATAGTTCCCTGCCGGAGATCTGCTTTACACAGTGTGCAGTCAGGCGGGAACTCCGACTCCTGGACGTCCATAAGTCGAGCGGGCCAGACGGCATCCCTGCAGTGGTTCTGAAAACGTGCGCCCCTGAGCTGACGCCTGCGCTAACGCGTTTGTATCGCCTCTCTTATTGCGCTAACAGGGTTCCGTCTTCATGGAAGACTGCCCACGTCCACCCTATCCCCAAGAAGGGTGACCGGTCGGACCCATCGAGCTACAGGCCTATCGCGATAACTTCCTTGCTTTCCAAGGTGATGGAGCGAATAATTAATATACAACTCCTGAAGTATCTGGAGGATCGCCAGCTGATCAGTGACCGACAGTACGGTTTCCGTCACGGTCGCTCAGCTGGCGATCTTCTTGTATACCTTACTCACAGGTGGGCTGAAGCCTTGGAGAGCAAGGGCGAGGCTCTTGCTGTGAGCCTTGATATTGCGAAGGCCTTCGACAGGGTCTGGCATAGGGCACTTCTGTCGAAGCTACCATCTTACGGAATCCCCGAGGGTCTCTGCAAGTGGATCGCTAGCTTTTTGGATGGGCGGAGCATCACGGTCGTTGTAGACGGTGACTGTTCTGATACCATGACCATTAACGCTGGCGTTCCACAAGGTTCGGTGCTCTCCCCCACGCTTTTCATCCTGTATATCAATGACATGCTGTCTATTGATGGCATGCATTGCTATGCGGATGACAGCACGGGGGATGCGCGATATATCGGCCATCAGAGTCTCTCTCGGAGCGTGGTGCAAGAGAGACGATCAAAACTTGTGTCTGAAGTGGAGAACTCTCTGGGGCGAGTCTCCAAATGGGGTGAATTGAACTTGGTTCAATTCAACCCGTTAAAGACACAAGTTTGCGCGTTCACTGCGAAGAAGGACCCCTTTGTCATGGCACCGCAATTCCAAGGAGTATCCCTGCAACCTTCCGAGAGTATTGGGATACTTGGGGTCGACATTTCGAGCGATGTCCAGTTTCGGAGTCATTTGGAAGGCAAAGCCAAGTTGGCGTCCAAAATGCTGGGAGTCCTCAACAGAGCGAAGCGGTACTTCACGCCTGGACAAAGGCTTTTGCTTTATAAAGCACAAGTCCGGCCTCGCGTGGAGTACTGCTCCCATCTCTGGGCCGGGGCTCCCAAATACCAGCTTCTTCCATTTGACTCCATACAGAGGAGGGCCGTTCGGATTGTCGATAATCCCGGTCTCACGGATCGTTTGGAACCTCTGGGTCTGCGGAGGGACTTCGGTTCCCTCTGTATTTTGTACCGTATGTTCCATGGGGAGTGCTCTGAGGAATTGTTCGAGATGATACCGGCATCTCGTTTTTACCATCGCACCGCCCGCCACCGGAGTAGAGTTCATCCATACTACCTGGAGCCACTGCGGTCATCCACAGTGCGTTTCCAGAGGTCTTTTTTGCCACGTACCATCCGGCTATGGAATGAGCTCCCCTCCACGGTGTTTCCCGAGCGCTATGACATGTCCTTCTTCAAACGAGGCTTGTGGAGAGTATTAAGCGGTAGGCAGCGGCTTGGCTCTGCCCCTGGCATTGCTGAAGTCCATGGGCGACGGTAACCACTCACCATCAGGTGGGCCGTATGCTCGTCTGCCTACAAGGGCAATAAAAAAAAAAAAAAAAAAAAAAAAAAAAAAAAAAAAAAAAAAAAAAAAAAAAAAAAAAAAAAAAAAAAAAAAAAAAAAAAAAAAAATTGTTGCTAGAAAGCAACAAAAAAATGGAGGAGCTAAGACTAGCGATGGAGAGACAGCAAGAAAGCTTAAAAAGTACTGCAACATATGCGAGCGCGACCGCCACTCTGAACGAAAAGCCACTACCAAAACGGAATACGTTACACTCACTGGTGGTAACCTCAAAAAATGAATCGGAAACTGGAGAAGAGGTTTTAGATAGAGTTAGAAAGGCGGTTGACGCAAAGGAGGGTTGGATTAAGGTTGAAAGAGTAAGGAAGGCGAAAGATAGGAAAATCATAATGGGCTTCAGAACGACAGAAGAAAGGAACAAAATAAAAGATAGATTTGGAAAAGAGGGAATAGACCTCGTTGTCGAGGAGGTGAAAAATAAAGACCCACTCCTGATCCTCAAAAACGTCCTACTGGTCAATACTGATGAAGATGTTCTCAGGGCTTTGAGGAACCAGAACAGGGATATCTTTCGCGGTCTGGACAGCGAGGAGGACAGGTTGGGAATTAAATACAGAAGAAGAACCAGGAATCCCCACACGAATCACATCGTGATCAGCACCTCCCCCGCTATCTGGCGTAAAGTCTTGGAAGTTGGATATCTGCATATTGATCTTCAGCGGGTCAAGGCGGAAGACCAATCTCCACTTGTGCAGTGTACTCGCTGCTTGGGGTATGGTCACAGTAAACGCTTCTGCAAAGAGCCCACAGACCTGTGTAGCCATTGTGGAGGACCCCACCTGAGAACCGAGTGTGCAGATTGGCTTGCAGATATACCACCCACATGCAAAAATTGTACTGGAGACAAACTGGACCAAGTTTGCCATAACGCCTTTAGTTATGATTGCCCAACCCGACAAAAACGGGATGAGCTGGCACGTTTGACCATAGCCTATTGCTAAGGGCACGCTCAGGTACGAACAGCAGACAACAAAATACCTCCCTATAAATATAGCCCAGATTAACTTACAGCGCAAAAAACTAGCAACTGACGAATTAATGATTGAGGCGAACAGGGAGAAAATTGACATTGCTATGATCCAGGAACCCTATGTCGGTGGAGGAAGCTTTATGAGGGACTACAGAGGCGTAAAAATATACCAAAGAAATGGGACGGACGAGGGAACGGTAAAAACAGCAATAGCCGTATTTAATAAAGACCTCGAGGTAAATATGATTCCACACTTTACCACAAACAACATCTCGATGGTAAGAGTCAAAATAGCTTCATGGGAAATGTATGTCGTAGCATTCTACTTCGAGCCTGACCAACCAATCGACCCCTACCTAGAAAAATTAAGAGAAATAAAAACAGAATTGGGCACAAAGAAAATAATTATGGGGGGAGATATAAATGCAAAAAGCACCTGGTGGGGAGGGTTAAAGGAAGATAGTAGAGGAAGATCTGTGTCAGGAGCTATAGAAGAAATGAGAATGCAAATCCTAAATACCGGGGATACTCCGACTTTCTACACAATCAGAGGAAGCAAGATTTATAAAAGCTTCGTAGATATCACTCTCTGCTCAGAGAATATTTACGATCTTGTTGAGGACTGGGAAGTGAAGGACTTCATCAGCTCGGATCATGGTGTGATTACAATGAAGATTAAACTTCAAAGACAAAGAGGGAAAGAGATAGTGAGAACGACTAGATTATACAACACGAAGAAAGCGGACTGGGAAAAATTTCACAAAAAGTTGACTGAAACAAAAAAAGATTACAACATACAATTAGATAAAGTTCAACAAATTAAAACTAGAAATGAATTGGAAAAATTTATAGAGACATATACTAAAGCAATGACCGATACATGTAAAAAAGTAATACCAATGAAGAAGAAAAAGGAAAAAGTTAACTTACCATGGTGGTCCGATGAACTCCGGAGATTGAAGAAGGACGTGATCACGAAGAAACGAAGAATCCGATGCGCAGCCCCAATCCGGAGGGAGAGTGTGATAAAAGAGTATCTGGAAGCAAAGGAAAAATATGAGAATGAAGTAAAAACTGCACAAGTAGAAAGCTGGAAGAACTTCTGCAATAAACAGGACAGAGAAGGAGTATGGGAAGGAATATATAGGGTCATTAGGAAAACATCGAGACAACCGGAGGATATGCCATTGATCAAGGATGGGAAATGCCTAGAACCGGAAGAATCGGCACAACTGCT